>NC_057865.1:239467031-239767031 GCF_019393635.1 Dromiciops gliroides | reverse complement strand
ACCTTCACTAAAATAGCTATTTCTAGGCAAAAATGCAGTCATGAGAAACAAAACTTTGTATAAATATTTCAAAGAGTTATACTGAAGTAATAGCAGGAATAAGCTTAATATTATTTACTGCAATCAAATGAAATGATCCATTATCTTCCAAATTCCTCCATCCCCATCAAATTAAACTTTATGTTATGTCCCACACCTGCAAGGTAGACATATCATAGAACCACAAAAGTGGAGCATATAGATACACATTTGCCAAACATAACTGACAAAGAAATCCAGAAGGACTAGACTGTAGATATTTCTTACTTCTGGTTTTGTGATGTAAACTTACTTTGGATTTGACTGAAAAAACTCAATGTATTATATATTTCTAGTGTACACAAGCAAAAAAGGCATGTTGGTCAACCCTATGCTGTAACTGACGTTACCTAAAGACATTACAGAACAAGGCGTAAGTAACTACACTAACTCTGCAGATAGAACCCATTAAGAAAAGTCTTTTTTTTTTTTTTTAAAAGTGAAGCAATTGGGGTTAAGTGACTTGCCCAGAGTCACACAGCTAGTAAGTGTTAAGTGTCTGAGGCCGGATTTGAACTCAGGTACTCCTGACTCCAGGGCCAGTGCTCTATCCACTGCACCACCTAGCTGCCCCAAGGGGGGAAAAAAAAGTCTTTAAAAAATCCAGCCCAAATAAGAGAGATAATTTATGATCTGGTCTGTTTTGAATGTGGGAAATCAGAATTTCAGTGAAATCTCAGCCATGTTTTAAATTAAACGTTTAAGAATTCAGAATCAAAAATCTCTATTCTCCTTAGCTATTAAACAAGCTCTTATAAACAAAAGTAAAGACTGCCAACATTTCTCTACCCAAGCATCTATACTGCACAGTTAAATATTGTCAGGAGAGAAGAGAACTCATGAAATCAACCTCACAGAAATCACAATAAAACACGGTAGAAATTCCAACCTGTGGCAGAATTCAGAAAGGAATACAGTTATCTTCTCTGAAATAAGAAATAAAAAGTTAAACAAAGAACTTTAAAAGTAAGAGAGTGAGATTCTAGGGCCACATCCTTTTATTTAGGCTGGCCAAGATGGATGTTGGGGGAGGAGTGGGGCGGGGGAGAAGGAAAAACTTGAAAGGCACCTGAATCTCCTTCAATTTGGGGATGTCATCATAAACACAGCAACAGTAGTAGTTCATGCTATATGCCAAACATTCACACAGACATCTGAGAAAAGCAATGTAGCTAGTTTTTAATTTTCAAGATCTTTAAGCAGAGTTCATGGTCAATTCAGATTATTACATGATACTGTGGCAGAGAGAGGCAGCATGGCTTAATGGATATTGGTTTCAGAGTCAGGAAGCTTTGGCTTCAAGTCCTACATTGGACATATGCTGGCTGTTTGACCCAGGCCAAGTCAATCACTTAAACCTCCAGTTCCTAGAGAAGTCTCTAAATTCTTCAGGTTCTCTCTAAGACTGTATTGAATATCATGTGTCAACCTGTATTGGCACGGCTTCTTCTCTGGAAGTTCTATAAACCAATGAAATCAAAGGTCCAGGGTAAAAAGAAAAATGTGCTGTAAGAGATGAATATGTGGATTTCGGTCCTGGATTCAAGCTCCAGCTCTGCTATTTACTACTTGTGTGACCTTGGGCAAATCACAACCTTTCCTGGATTTCACTCCTTATTTATTTAAAATGAGGAGACAGGACTAGATGAACTCTAAGGCCCCTCCCTTCCCATTCTAAATCCTAAGGTCTGTGATAAATTGATATCAAAGGATTAAAGAACTGATGTGAAGAATATTGAGTCAAAAGACTGAGAACCTGACTCAGAAAGGCATTTTTATAAACTTAATAACAACTGGTTTGTACTTAATCCATCATTGATGGAGAATCATACACTCATTAACAATTAATGTCAATATGTTCTTGCTGCTGTAGTAAGGAATTTTACCACCATTCTACACTTTAGAAACGTGTCAAGCAACTCATAAAAACCTCTTTGGCTCAAACTTCTCTGATGCAAATAGATTAGTTCCTGAGCAATTAGGACAAGTGAAGGATGAAGGCTTGATGAGCTGTCCAGACCTGGTTTGACAATTTGAAGCAAAAGGGTAAGGAATAGACAAGTGTGATCATTTGTCCCTGTCATTACCTGCTTCACCTAAACACAAGCATTTACTGCAGAGGCAAATAAGCCCCAGAAAATTTCTTCCTAAATTAAATGTTCTAACATTTTAAAGGCAGGTGTACTTACACGTTCACACACACCCTAACTCACGCAGGTCAAGTATTTAGAGGTTTATGCTTTGCATTAGATGGAGAGTACCTATACTGATGAAACCACAAACTTCTTTAGTACTGACATAGTATTATTCTACCAGTCCACTAAGATCTACCATCACCACAAAACTTAATTCCTTTAAATACTTAAAAAAAAAAAACCAAACCCTTCACATGAGCTGATTTGAACTCCAGTTTTAAACCCTTCTTAAATTAAGTCATCAACCAAATGTCTGAATTGACAACTCTTGAAATGCTAAATGCTCTAAATCTTACAAGCTTCACTGTATAATTTAAAACTTACTGGATTTCCACTCTAAAACAGATGTCAAATATGCAGCATGCTGGCTGAGTGCACTCTGAACCAGATAAATAGGTAACTGGGAAACACTGAACAAAATAACACAATAAAACAGACATTAATAAGTGGTTTTCTAAGTCAATATGCAGTCCATAGTGATTCTTATGTACAGTTTAGTACCACCCTTTTCTATCTGTCACCACTGCTGTAAAACATATAAAAACCAGTTAAAAATTAAAATACTAAATTAAAAATTTCTACTCCATTACCATCTGTTTTTTCAAAGACTTAAAAAAAGAGATTTATATATAGTTGCTTTCCATCCCTAAATATTCCTAGCTGTCTAGGCAGGATTCCTCCTTGAATTAGTACTGAGTGAGGTTCTGAGCCTATTCCAGTTGCCGGAGGGTAGAATCTTCAGATCTGGGCTTTTCCCTGTGAAAACAAGTTAGTACGACAAGGAAGAAGGCAAAAGACCTCCACAAACCTAGGCTTAATGTACTTTTCCAGCCTCATCTCAACTACTGATTTATTACCTGTTGCTTGACCATCTGAGCCTTGTGTGCTGCCCTGCCTCAGCACTTTTGCTTCAGCTCTTCCACTTGCCTGAACTGTCTAGTCCTAAGTTTAGTCAAGTATTACCTGTCTTTTATTCCCACTTTGTCCACAATCCTTTGTTTCTACAGGATGTCCCAAAAGTCTTAGTGAAGTTTCAGGGTTTAATATTTAATAAATACAAATCCTCTTGTATCATACAGAAAATGACACCACAAAGCTTTAATGTTTAAACCTACACTAAGACTTTTGGGACACCCTATATTCCCAAATACCCATTTCTATGGGGTACAAACAACTTGTCCCCCACACAGAAAGATGTGCTGATTTGGTGTGGGGGAAATGGTCCTGTGATTTAACACTACAGTGAGAATAAACATGGAATTTCTTGGCAACTTAGTCTTAAGATCTGACAAGAGCACTGAGAAGCACGCCATCTAGTATGTGTCAGGGGAGAACTTGAACCCAGATCTTCTTTATCCAGGATGCCGAGCTGCCTCTCTAGACAAATTTGACAAAGGAATAAAAAGAACTTACTTTAAGATACTGACATCTAAGTGAGTTTAGCTGGTCATACCAAGTCTTTTGCTTTGTTGCCATGAAGGTGCCTAATTTGCAATCTCTGAAATAAAAAGTGGCCCCATGAGAACCACATATTCTTTTATTACTTGGTAATATTTTATTTTTCAATTACATGTAAAGATTGTTTTCAACATTCATTTTTGTAAGATTTTGAGTTCTGAACTTTTCTCTCTCCCAATATAGCAATTAGATAGAAGTTCACACACACACACACACACAATTGTTATACATATTTCCGTATTAGTCATGTTGTAAAAGAAGAATCAGAACAAAAGGGAAAACCACAAGAAAGAAAAAAATAACAAATAAAGTGAAAATAGTGTACTTTGATCTGCATTCAGACTCCATAGTTCTTTTTCTGGCTGTGGAAAGCATTTTCCATCCTAAGACTTTTTGAATTGCCTTGGATCACTGTATTGCTGAGAAAGAGCTAAGTCTTTCGCTGGAGAACCACATAGTCTTGATGACATGGAAAGATGCTACATGAGACTAAGATATACATGTCATATTTAAGACATGACTGACGATCATTGATCAATGCGGAATCAATCTCTTAACATGTATTCTCTTCTCTTTCCCTCCTCTAGTCAGCCTATTACTGCAGAATTAGCTTTATCCTTTTGTTTTTTAGCTGGCAACCAAAGCAGCAGAAATCCTAGCCAGCCAATGGCAACCTAGTAATTAGTTTTTGTGTTCTGCATTTAAGTATGACCTCAGTATGCTATGTAACAGAGCTCCGTCAAAATAATTTAATATGAGAAGGACCAAAGTAACTTCCCCTCCCCAGTGGATTATGTCATTTAAGGGTGGGTTTCTAAAATACTTAAAGCCACTGAAGCTCTACAGTGAAGTTAATATTTTCACACTTGGTCTCTCAAGTACTCCACACCCCTTCCTTCTTCCTGCCTACTCAGAATACAGTTTAGACTAGAAACTCCTTTTCTGTCCTCTCATACAAGGTCGAATCCATGTTATTACCTGTAGGGTAATGTCTCATTGTGGTGTAGATTCTAAAAGTCTTCTGGCAGGTCCTAGCTAGCAGGAAAGGTTTTTAATGCTGTCTTGACCATTTGGTAAGTTAAGAGAAGAGACTTGTGCTCTCTATAAGCACTTCCTGTGAATACCCCAATACGGATTATTATTTTTTTTTAAAGGAAGGGTAATAAAATAATTATCACCAAATTTCAAAGAAAATAATTTAATAGTAGTGGGTAAACTACTCCGTGACTAACTTTGTGGCCAACACAACTTTTGTGGCAGAAAGTTCATCCATTTCAAGTTGGTAATCAGATTCTTAACGTGCAAAAAACCATGAAAATCACCAGCCAAAAATTAAAAAAGTGAAGCTAACAAGGACCATTCCTGAAAAGCTCACAGAAAAAAAAAAAAGTACTTCTACTTGATGAATCAGAACACTATGTTCTAACTATGAAAGAGCCTATTTGGGTTGTGGTGTTTTGGGTGGGGGATAAAAAAGATCTATAATCTTCACTAAGAAAGACATTAAAGGGGCAGCTAGGTGGCGCAGTGGATAGAGCACTGGCCCTGGAGTCAGGAGTACCTGAGTTCAAATCCAGCCTCAGACACTTAACACTTACTGGCTGTGTGACCCTGGGCAAGTCACTTAACCCCAATTGCCTCACTTAAAAAAAAAAAAAGAAAGACATTAAAGCTAAGCAGAATTGTAATTTATCCTCATCACAAACACTAGTATGATATATAGGAGAGCTCAAGCACACAAGAGAGCCTAATCAATTCCTAAGTGCTCATGGAATGACAGAGTTGGTAGGGAATTAGTGGACTTATTGCTGTTTACAGTCATGTAGATGCAGTGTGAACACAAAGGAGAGATGAAGAGTAGTTGCCACGTATGATAAAATAGGAGGCATACTCTCTAGATGAGTCGTAGCTGTATTGGAAAATTCTGCCTATATTCATACTATCTATGTTCTAACAACTTTGGCTGAAGGCATCAAAATCTAGTTTCCAGCCCACCAATAAACATTACTTTTAAGTTCCAATTGTCCTTTAATGGGACCATCCTGATCTTAGTTTTCACTCATCTTCAGAGTCTCCTGGTTACTTTCCCAGATATTGAAGAGTTGAATACTAAAGCATGTTTGAAACTCTGGGCTTTTGTCTCCTCACAGTATCATTTTCTGTAGCATCATCGACATAATCTGCCACATATGCAAGGCACTGGCAACACTATTATAGCATCTGGGATGTTTTCTTCATTCCACTTTTCTTTCTACATCTGATGAACTGAAGTAAAATACAAAAATTCCATATTTACACTCTACTAATTAGAGCAGGTGCTCTTAACCTGGTGAGCCTATGGTCTTTTCCTCAAAATGTTTCTAAATAAATAAAATCAGATGATAATATTACAAAGAAAACCAATTATATTGAAATAGTTATCAAAATGTTTAAAAAACAAGTTCACTGGCCATAGCCAAAGAACACTTGCATTACAGAGAACACTTAAAAGACATAGTGATTACTTTTAGTAAGGTATTTCTCTAAGAGTGCACCTATTCTGACCTTACTATTACTTTGTTTTACTTTGCTGTGGAACTCTGCTCTTTGTTTCATGATTACTATAAAATAGAAGTGAAAATTGGTTTGGGGAAAATTCTAATTAGCAGAGGGAACTCTGAACTTCTCTTCAAGCACAAATGTAAGTATCATTAATAAAATCTCTGACAGAATGACTAAAATTAAAAGCATAGTTTTTCTTTCACACGTTGTATTCATTCTGGATATGTACAGATACACATATATATTACATGCTATCTTCACTGTTACAATGTAAGATCCTTGAGTAGAGATTACCTATTTCATATTTGTGTTTGTATCTCCAGAGCTTAGCAAAGTGCCCAATCTTAGAGACTTAATAACTATTTGTTGATTGTGTAATAATCCATGGCAATTCATGAGCTACATGAAATCTTTCCTGATCACTCCACCTCCAACTGATAACATTAACATAGGTTTGCAGAGAGCTTTACAAATATTTTATTTTGTCCTCACAACTTAGAAGTAGGTGCTAGCATTAATCTCCATTTTGCAGATGAGTAAACTGAGGCAGAGAGCAGTTATGTGACTTGTCCAGGATCAGCTATTAAGTTTCTGGGGCTAGATTTAAACTTCAGTGTTCCTGAATCCAAATCTAGTGTTCTATACACTTTATCACCTAGCTACTACTGTCCTACCCCCATTAAAAAAAACCCTTGTATCTTTTTTGTGTGGAAACATGATGCAGTAGAATGTGTTTTTGGACTTGACAGTGAAAAGACCTGATTGGGTTTTGGCTCTCAGTTATGGCCCTGTGTGATTTTGAAGAAATCATTTCACTTGTATGGGACAGTTTCCACCTCTATAAAATGAGGGAGGTAAGACTAGACAACCATCTTTACCTCTGACCTTGTCATCTCACAATCTGCCCTCTCCTCCTTCGTGTTCCTATGGTTTCCTGCCAGGTAGATTGAAGGCAGGAACTACTTAATTTTTATCCTTGTTTCCACAATGAATGTCCTGCACAGTTTTTGGCACCTGGTAGGAGCTTAGTTAAATGTCTAAGCAGACACATCAAGGGAGTGTGCAGATGCTCAATGCCCACCTCCCCATAATTGTTCAAATGTACCAACCTATGGTCTCTACCCAAGAAATGATTTTTACTGAATCTTTATAAAGTTGCTTGTAAAAATCAGGAAACGTGGTATAGTAGAAACAATACAGGATGAAAGAGTAAGGAGACCTAAGTTCTGTTTCTAGCTTCAAAACTTCTTAGCTGTGTGCTCCTGGAAAAGTAAATTCACCTTCCCGGGCTTCCAGTCTTTACAAGAGAGATACCACCAGCCCTACCATTCTCACAGGGTTCTTATAAGGGTGAAATGAGATCATGTATGAAAAGTGAAGTACCCTATGAATTTAAGGTAATATAAGCACTGTAGATGGGTGTGGTGATTCTAGGCTTGTTAGAGGTTATCTACTCTTATCTTTTAGCATGTGCCTGCATACTTCCACAGAAGAGATCTCATTAAAAAATGGAAATAGGCTTTTCAATTCAGTGTCAAGATACAGAGAAAAACAAAGTAGCCCTGCCTTTAAGGGGCAGGTGCTCTGATAGCAAGGGGACATCCCCCGCTCCAAGTAAGGAGAAGGGACGTACTAACAAGTTGGGCATCTTGCACAGAATGAGGAATTTCCAAGAGGTAGGGGGTGAAGAAAGATAATCCTAGGCATGGGCTGTGGCACAAAGTCAGGGGATGGAATGATGGGTATAGCAAACAGCAAGCAGGCTGGTTTGGCTGGACCTAAAGAAAGGAAGTACCATGTAGTCAGTCTAGAAAGGCTGGAACTAGACAGATGGTTTTGAAACAATCACCAGGAGTTTACACTTTATTTTAAAAACATTAGGGTTACGGTCAGTAGACATCAGAAGTGGGCTTTGAATGCAGATCTTTTTGACTGAGGCTGGCTCTGTCACTGTGCTGACAAATACAGCATTTTATGTCTATTGTTTAAATTTTCTGAAGCAGCATGTGCTGATGAAGCTTCTTAAGCAGGGGGACAATAAATTGTTGCTTTAAGATCAATCTGTCTCCTGTGTGGAAGATTGATTGTAAAGAGAAGAGGGCTGGGTGTAGGGAAGTTAATTTAGAATGCTGTTGCAACAGTACAGGGGAAAGGCAACGAGGGCTTGGATTAAGGTGTTTGGCTGGGAGTAGAGAGGAGGACTGATGGCAAAAAATATGAAGATAAAATTCATAAGGCACCACTACTAGAAGTCTCTCTAGCTTAAAAACATTTCAAGGATCTATGATTTTGTTCTTTTGCTGGCAAAGATCACAATCCCTATACAATTTAATAATTTTTGAGAGTCCTTGTTGCTGAAAAGTCCATCACCCTCTAGCTAATTTAGCGTTCAACCGTTGCACACTCCTTAGATGACAAAAACAGACTCCATCATCTGCTGGTACTCAAAGGCTTGGTACGGCCTGTCTAGGCTTGTACTATGCCCTGCACAGCCTTGAAGAATGCAGGTTCATCTCCAAAGCATGACAAATTACCAGGACAGGACTTTAGTAGGTACCAGTTAACTCCGTACTGGGCACATATCCCAAGGGGGCCAAAGAAGTAAAGACCTATGTAACCAAAAGATTCAAAGCACTTCTTTTTGTGGAAGCAGTGAGTCAATAACCATTTATTTAGTGCATACCATATGACTATGTGGCAGGCACTGTGCTAAGTGCTGGGGATACAAAAAGAGGCAAAAGGTAGTTCCTGCCCTTAGTAGGTAACCATAAACTAAAGGATAGATAAAACTAGTATGTGACTTTAGTGAGATATTGTTTTCTCCTAAGAAATAATAAATGAGTATTGCTGAGAAAGATATGAGACTTATTTGAATTGATGTAAACAAACAGAACCAGGAGAATACACATGATTTTAATAATGTTAACAAAAAGAATATTAAAAAAGAAAGTCAAAGTTAAGCAATCATAATGCCCAATCTTGGTTCCTGTAAACAGATGTGTGGGAATTATGGGGTAGAGTGCTGCATTCAGTTAGTCAAGGTAATTGTATAGGTCATTATATTGGCTGTTTTTTCTTAGCTATTTTTGTCATAAAGGCCTTTTCAATGCTGAGACACATAAGTTAAAAAAAAAAACACCAAAAAACTTACAGCAACTCTTTTCATAGTAGCCAAAAATAAAACTAAATCAATGCCCACTTGTTGGAGAATGGGCAGATTATAATTTAAGAATATAACAATATTATGCCATAAGAAATGGCAAAATGAACAGTTTCAGAGGAAACTGGAAAAACCTCTCTGAACTAACTGCAAAGTGAATGAACAGAACCAGTAGCCCAATTTATACAGTAAGATTATATAAAGTAAAACAATTTAACTGTGCAATGATAAGCCAAGAAGCCAGAGAAGATGAAGCACAATACCAAAGTTATGCTAGCAGAGATGAGAGACTTAAAACACAGAAGGAAATACATAGCCAATGTGGGAATTTGCTTTACTGGACTATGCATATTTGTTATGAGGGTTTTTTTTTTTTTCAATGAGGAGGGAGAAACAAATAAATGCTAAAAATAAAGATGGGGGGAGAAAGGCATACCTAAAAACAACTGATACAAAACCAAAAAAGACATAAAAATATATTTTGAAGCCAGTATATTAAAAAGACCACCATCGATGTGTTTGCTTCAGAGAAAGGATGACTTTGGGCAGCAACACGAAACAAAAACATGAAAGAAAGTGAGAGTACCTGGATAGGAAGATGGGAGAAAAACTCAGAATAAGAGGCTGGGATAAACACAAATTTTGCATAAGCAATTTTGGTTATAACCTTGAAATCTGAAAATAGGTCTCAGTTTTCAGCTTTGTCATTCCCATTCACCTTCATCCTCCTTTCCAGAGACAGACACACACATGGAAGACCTGGGTTCAAATCCCACCCCTGACACTTAATTGGCTGTGACTTTAGACAAATCATTAGTTGTTTTAGTGACCCAGAGAGCTAGAGTATGAACTGCCAACCATATGTAGACCTCTGTTGGACAAGGGAGTTTTCTACACATATGAAGTCACAGGTCTACACCAAAAAACTGCTCAACATGCTCTATCAGATCTATATAGCCACTTCCCCAAATCTACATACCCAGCTCCAGTTTCATATTATAAACTGCTAATGAACCAATTAGATATCCCATAGGCATCTCAAACCCAGAATGTCCAAAACACAACTTATTCTTTCTTTCCAAACCCATCCCTCTTTCAAATGTCCCCATATCTGTGGAGGTTACCATCGTCCTTAATCACTTACTAGGATTACAACCTTGGAGTCCCCCTTGACTCCTCCTAATCCTCCATACTCAATCTGTGGCCAATTATTGATTCTAATTCCATCCTCTTTTCTCCATCATTCCAGCCACCACCCTAGTGCAGAGATCCTTATCATCCCTCGCCATAATTATTGCATAATCTTTTGATTTCTCTGCCTTAAGTCTCTTGCCTTTCAAATCCAAACTCCATATGGTTACCAAAGCCATTGTCCTAAGTAAAGATGGGTCCATGTGACTTTGTTCTGTGAGTTACAGGGTCTCCCCCTCCTAACTCAAAGACAAATACAGTATCTTATTTAGGATTTAAAATCCTTCGTGAAATGGTTCTAATCTACCTTCTCAGGCTTATTATGTAGATAAACAATCCTCTCCTTCATGAACTCTTGGAACCTGTAAGACTAGACATCCTGCAGTTCTTCACCCATGATATCCCCTATCTCCTGTCTCATGCCTTTCTTTTCATAAGCTGCCCCCACGTCTGGGATGCACTCTGTTCTTACCTCTACCCTTTAGAATCCCTTGCTTCCCTCAAAGCCCAGATCAAGTACTATCTCCCTTCCCTCTCACAACTGGGATCTTCCCTGATTGCCCCAGCTTCTATTCCTTCCTGTCTAACACCCTGAAAATTATTCTATTTATTACATGTATGTGTTCCTGTCTCCTGAGAGAACAAACTCTAAAGATAGAGGATTTTTTTTGTTTGTGTATCCCTGGCAGTTTTGGCACGCAGTAGTAGATGCTTGATAAGACACCCATATCCACCTCACTCTCTACCACTATAGTAGTCAAGGGATATTCTGAAATAGTGCCCACTTCCAACAGTTGCAAATCAGAATAACTGATTTTGATAAAGTGTTTTCAAATTGCTCTATATTATTATCTCATTTCAGCCTCACAAAAACACCTTGAGGTAAGTACAACTATTATGACTCCCATTTTACAGATGAGAAAACTGAGGTTCAGAGCCCACTGCAACACAGTGTCAAGTGGAATTTTAACATAGACTTCCTTACTTTAAGTCTAGTGCCCCACTCCATGCTGTCTTCTAATCAAAGAAAGGGTTAATAAAAATATAACTGCAAACGGGGCAGCTGGATGGCGCAGTGGATAAAGCACCGGCCCTGGATTCAGGAGTACCTGAGTTCAAATCCGGCCTCAGACACTTTACACTTACTAGCTGTGTGACCCTGGGCAAGTCACTTAACCCTCATTGCCCCACAAAAAAAAAACAAACAAACCAAAAAACAAAAACAAAATATAACTGCAAAACTATTTGCCTTTGGAGTGGTAGCTTAGTATAAGAAGAGAAAACAGCATAGGAACCCAGGAAACCTGGGTTCAAATCCTTTATGTCAGCAATATGACTGGGCAAATTACAACCTCAGGATAACAGGGTCTGTACTTTGTAAAGCTTAAGCATCCTTTGTCCCCAAAAGTGCAACATCATTGAATTATTGAGTTCTAACTTCATAAATAATTCAAAGTAGAAATTTATTTAATGGAAAAAATGTTATACCCGTGATTTTTGTACCTTATTTTGCAGGTACCAAAGGTTCTATATCAAGGAAGTCTCTGTGGATCAATTTTTTTTTTTTTTTGGCGTGGGGCAATGAGGGTCACACAGCTAGCGTCAAGTGTCTGAGGCCGGAATTGAACTCAGGTCTTCCTGAATCCAGGGCCGGTGCTTTATCCACTGTGCCACCTAGCTGCCCCCTTCTGTGGATCAATTTTAATCAAAAATTATAAAGAGAAACCCAAGAATTCACTGCTTAGTCTCCCAAAAGTTAATGATATTCTTGGTAAGGTTTTTTTTTTCCTTTTTGGTAAGGCATTTGGGGTTAAGTGACTTGCCCAGGGTCACACAGCTAGTAAGTGTTAAGTGTCTGGGGCCAAATTTGAACTCAGGTCCTCCTGACTCCAGGGCTGGTGCTCTATCCACTGCATCACATAGCTGCCCCCTTCTTGATAAGGTTTTAAAAATGGTTTAATTCAACAAAAATTATGTCTCTGTGCTAAGTACAATACCAGAGAGATTAGAAGATAAAGAAGCAATCCTGACTTTCCATCAAGCTAGAATTTAGTTGACTTTTAGAAGTTTTATTTTTTTTAAATATACTAATATATCTATGTCACTAAAACTAAAAACATTTTTGGGTATAAGTCTGGAGATGTAAATGAGTTTCCTCATCTTAATAAAGAAAAAAAAAAGTCACTTTAAAATATGCCCCAAAGACCTCTGTAAAAAAGTAGAGATTACACAACTTAATGTTTTTGATTGAGCAAAATTCACTGAATACATTTGATAATGGTGGACATCTTTCTCCCCCCTCAACATGTGCAGTCTATGTGCCAAGTCAAAAGCATTCTTAAAAAAAAAATTTTTTTAAAACAAATCTAACTGTTCAACAATGCATAGGCTTGAAGTTTACCAGAAATTAATTTGATTTTAGTGATTTATTAACTTGCTTACTTTAGATGACAGTATTTTTTGTTTGTTTTTGCTTTTTTAGTGAGGCAATTGGGGTTAAGTGACTTGCCCAGGGTCACGCAGCTAGTGTTAAGTATCTGAGGCCGCATTTGAACTCAGGTACTCCTGACTCCAGGGCTGGTGCGCTATCCACTGCGCCATCTAGCTGCCCCTAGATGACAGTATTGAAGCATAAGGTAAGAGACCTGCAAGAACTTTAATTTTAAGTTCAATATAGAATACTGTTATTAAACCATCACTCAACACTAAAGAGGAAATTTAACTTTATTAATTTTGAGATAAACATATTTCTAAGAGCTAAAAAAATATAGGATGCACACGATCAAAGAGAATTTTTAAAAGTCAAATGTAGTTCTACTCTAGAATAGTGCCTTTCTATAACATAAAACCCATGGGAATTTTCTGTACCAAATTAATATTGAACATATTTTTAGATATGAAAATAATTTTTATAAAATCATTTCACTAAAAAGCCTAATATTTACATTTCCCTTTTGTCTAGCTAATCCAGTTATCGTTCACTAGAAGTTTTTTTTTAAATGGAAACCCTCCAGTAATATTAAGCAACTGAAAATATTTTACAAGCTGCTGTAGAAATAAATCACATAGTACATGTCTGACCTTCATGATAACTAGATACCAAGAGTAATATTTTAGTGACTGGAAATTTGAGAATAAATGAAATTCAATTCAAATGGTTTATTAAGTGCCCAACACATACGAAGCATCATGCTAGGTGCTGGGAATGTAAGATAAGGCATGACTCTATCTTGACTAAGGAGCTTTCAATCTAACAGAGGAAGCACAAATAAACAAATAGTTTTGCTATAAGGAAGAGTTAGGTAAGTACGTACATTAAGTCCAGGCAAAATACTGTGAACAATCTGTAGCAGAGGAGGGTTTCCTAGGGAAATCTTCAAGAAGGAGATGTTATGGAGTGGTTGGGCCTTGAAGGAAGGGAGCATCTCCAAAAAAGAATTTGAGAGAGAGGCAATAATAGGGTTAAAAGGTTAGAGAAGAGTATAATTGGCTAGAATATAAACTGGATAGGTTGGATCAAGCAAGATGAGAGGCCTTAATGATCAGACTGCCATTTATACTACATTCAGAAAGTCACTAAGGACCCACTACTGAAGATTTTTGAACAGAAAAGTGACAGTACTGAAGCAGTGCATTAAGATTACTTAGTAGTGGTCATCTAGGAAGCGTATAAAGAGATTTTAGAGTATTCCATTGATTTCACACAAACTTCTCTCCACAAAAGACTTCATAAAAAATTCCCAAAATCTCAGATCAAAGAGTCTTGGCCTATCATATAGTAAGCAGTTCAATATAACTCAAAAGGAAGGGGGCAGCATGACTGTGGAAAGTATAATGGCTTTGGAGTCAGGGGACTAGGGTTGGAATACTAGCCATTTCTCTTTGCTGGTTACCTACTTTGCCCAAGTCCCAATCAGTTATCTTGCCTACGTTTCCTCATCTATAAAATGAGAGGGGTTGAATTAGATGAACTTGTCATGTCTTTTAAATCTCCGCCCCCTCCCCCCCAAACAATGAGGCTTAAGTGACTTGCCCAGGATCACACAGCTATTAAGTGTCAAGTGTCTGAGGCTGGATTTGAACTCAGGTCCTCCTGAATCCAGGGCCAGTGCTTTATCCACTGTGCCACCTAGCTGCCCCTCTTCTAACTCTTAATATCTCAGGATGCCATAATAGAGTCTAATCTTTGAAGCAATTAGACCTTGGCTTTTGTATTTAGCTTGGTGTCATAAATCCAACTGAGCCTAAAGATTCTTTTTCTTTCACAAACCTAAGTTCTGAAATGGTAAATTACTATTTATCAATACTGTCCCAGACAATGTAGTTCAGAAACGTGATAAAATAACTAATTTATGTATTTGTAGATGGTTATACCGATTACTCATTATTATAGCTGGTTATACTCAGATCTATCTGATGTTACACTGACCTTTGAAAGAATCAATTCCCAGACTTGCACTTTTAACTAGTAAACTAGCTGGCCTGGGAAACTCAACATGTTTGACTAGGAGGTAATATCTCTCATCCCCACTAATCCCCATGGCCATTTAAGTTGTGACACAAATCATGAACTGTGTCAGCTTATAATCAGATTCTTTCGCTCCTTCACTAATTAAACCTCTTTGGTTAGGGATGCAAGCAGGCCAGTCCTCTGTCCCAAAATCACCAATATACGTTACAGAAAAATTCCAAAGCACAATCACAAATGACTCAAGATTGGTCTTTGAATGCTTTGGTTATAAGTATCAAGCTATTTCCAGTGGCACTAAAATCTAGAGTACAATAACTTAGAGGTTGAGGGTGGAAAGTATGGGTGGAAGGATGGTAAGCATAAGGGAGAACCACCTTTGTTATTATTAATACAAACAGAAACATAACTGTCATGAAGAAAAAACACAATCCATAAACAAATCAATAGGTGCTTTTCTACCTTTGCTAAAAGTTCATTTGTAACTTTTTGTTTGGTTGGTTTGTTTTTTGCAGGGCAGTGGGGGTTAAGTGACTTGCCCAGGGTCACACAGCTAGTAAGTGTCAAGTGTCTGAGGCTAGATTTGAACTCAGCTCCTCCTGAATCCAGGGCCAGTGGTTCTATTCACTGCATTACCTAGCTGCCCCCACATTTGTAATTTTTTTATTGGTCAAAACTAAATTTTTAAAGATTGGAATTAAAACCAAATGAGAAGGCAGAACTGAACATTAGTTTTCTATTCAATCTCATCAATTTTAAGGTTTTACCAGAGACTAAGAATAAGAATTAAACAGATACTAGTTGCTACATTATGAATCTTTACATTGGCTATGGCTGTTAGAGCCTCAAGTATATGGCTCAGGTTTTTTTGCTGTTCTGACTCTTTCTATCACAATTCCTCTAGTAGGTTACTTGGCACCGATTCTGCAGTGTTATTTTAAGAATAAAATAAAAATGTAGATGGAAAGCATTTTGAAAATTTAAAGCACTTTAAACAAAGGCAGGAGATTTTGCAACCAAGTCTTCATCACTAGCAGTTATCCCAGAATCGAATGCTGAAGCTACTTTCATTCCCCATCTGAAGAAGAGACAGCCAAGGAGAAAGAAGACTGACCGGAGTCAGTCACCTATCTGACCAGTTAACCCTGGGCAAGTCCCTAAATCACTCAATACTCTAGACAACTAAGACATATGCTGAAGAAAAAGTGCAAACTCAAATAAATAAAGGCCATTTCCTCCTCCAGGAATTTTCTGTATCAATGAAATTGTAAAATCATAAATTCAGCCCTGATCACTATGTACAATTTCATTTATGTCAGTCACCTCTGTCTCTGCAGGGCCACCCAATTTGATACATCAAGACCAAACAGTGTATTTCTGGGTTTCAAGGCTCTTATCCAGGCTTTCCCTGACAAGATCTCTCTAATTTATATGTGGCCAACCTTTCAATCCCCCACCCTACAAGCCTACAAAGATCATTCCTGTCAGATAGAATTTGTCATTTTGTCCTTTTTGGTACTGTGGAGAAACAAAAAGACAGTACTGTAAGTCAGGCACTCAATGTATGACCTTGAATAAGTCACTTTACTCAGAGGTATCTTTTCCTTATCTGGAAAATGAGGAGTTTGTATGAGATAAAATCTCCAAGGTCTGTTCCAGATCTGAAGTTTGACTATCAAAATAACATTCAAGGGAAAATCCTTGAGTCAGCTTAGAGATATTAAGTTGGGGGTAAAAGGCCTACCTTTTCTTTTGTGCATCATTTTTTTTTTGGTTTGTTTTTTTTGTGAGGCAATTGGGGTTAAGTGACTTGCCCAGGGTCACACAACTAGTAAGTGTCAAGGGTCTGAGGCCGGATTTGAACTCAGGTCCTCCTGAATCCAGGGCTGGTGCTCTATCCACTGCGCCACCTAGCTGCCCCTGTGCATCATTTCTTGCTAGGATGATTTGCATGAAATTCTATATACTTTATAGGTACTAAGTATGGTAGCTACAAATAGGTACCAAGTGGGTAAGGGGGGTCCCACTTACAGTGAGGACATTTACAAAGCCATACTTATATGCATATACGCACTTAAAACAAAAATGGCTTAATTGAAAGGCACTTTGGACATCAAACTTTTGACAAAATGGCAATGTTTATCTAAAGGCAAAGAAAAAGTACTAAGCTAAATCTATCAATCAACGACTATTAAGCCTACGAGGTGCCAGGCACTGTGGATACACAGACAGACAGACAAGAAAAAGAAAAAAGAAAAATAACAATCCCCACCTATATGGAGCTTACCTATATGAAAACATGGTGATGGGTCCCCCCAAACCTGAAAACTTCCCTGATATAAAGAGCAGCACTTGGTGAGGTGGGAGGAATGGTGGATTAAAAAACACACCTATGTTGAGGCTTTGAAGAATAACAGTTCATTGCATTCCATAATATTTCGAGGTCCTCGAGGGCAGGAATTGGTTTTAATATTCCCAGCACCTAGCAGAGGGCCTGGTACATAGGTACTTAATAAATGCTGGTTGACTTGACTTCAGAGTGCAGTAATCTTCTCTCCCCCCCCCCCCCAAGCAATGGGTTAAAAAAACTCCCTCCAGGTCTTAAAAAACATAGTTTATTACATCCCCTTTAGACTGTGGTCTTGTAGAGGGCAGGAATTGCTTTTCTTAGTACCTAAACCGTAGCACCTAAAACAAGGCCTGATACACAGCAGATGCTTAATAAATCCTAGTTGATTTGAGTGCAGCACTTTTCCCAAATGATATCTAGGAAAAAAAAAAAAGTGGGCCAGCTCTGCTTGAGCAGTTTTAAGTAACCTAAGTCAAGCCTAAGAATTATCGTAGTTTATTGCATACTCATTAGACTGCGAACTGCTGGAGGGCAGGAATTGGTTTTGTGAGCTTTTCCAGGACCTGACACATAGTAGGTACTTGATAAATGTTGACTTATGTGTATAGTATTTTCCTCAAAGGATATCCAGGAAAAGGGGGTAGGGGAAGAGAGAAAGTGGGCCAGCTCTGCTGGGGCAGTTTTAAGTAACCTACTTCAAGTCTAGGAATTACCATAGTTTATTGCATCCTGCTGGAGGGCAGCAATTGGTTTTCTGGGCATCGCCAGAGCCTGGCACATAGTAGGTACTTGATAAACGTTGACTTCCGAGTATGGTACTTTCCCCAAAGGATATCCAGGGGAAAAGGGTGGGCCAGCTTCGCCGGGGCAGGTTTAAATCCCCTCCAGCAAGGTTGGGAGAATCCCAGTCCTTCGGCCAGTGCCTCCCCCTAGACTGCGCGCTCCTCGAGGGCAGGGGCTGCTCCGGCCTTCCCGGGCGCTTCCGGGGCTCGGGTCTGACCGGGCTTGACCCCGGGAGGGCGGGCCGGGGCGGGGGCGGGGTGGTCTCCGCCCGCGGGCAGGCCCCCCAGGAGGGCGCTTCCTGGCCCCCGACTCCAGCGTCTGCTCTGTCGGTGCTGCGGGTGCAGCCGGACTAGGTGGGGCTCGCTCGGCCGCCTTCCTCCTACCACTTCCCGAAACAAACGCGACTCCAGCAGCCCCGGCGCGAGCAAACTTCCCCCCACCCCACCCCTACCCTGTCAGCCTCGCTGCCCCGGGGGAGGGGGCCCGGGGAGTGGTTTCCCCCCAACCTTCCCGGCCCCCTCCCGCCCCCACCCCCGGATTCGGGGACGGTCCGTCCGGTCCAAGGACAACTTTTCTCGTTTCCGCTCTCCAACTTCCACCCACAGCCCGGGGCGGGGGCCGAGGGGACCCCCGGCTGCGGGAGGGGGGGGAGGGCCGGGGCTCCGGGGAGGGGGCGGCCGGGCGCGGGGTGCGGAGAGGCGGACACACGGTGCACGCCCGGCCCGCGCCTGCCGGAGGCGGGCAGGAGTGTGAGCGCGTGCGGGTGTGCGTGTGAGTGAGTGTGCAAGGGGGGGTCCTCAGGCTCGCACTTCCTCCGCCATGTTTCAGACATTTGACCCCTTCCGCAGAGAGGAGCGCGCTGCTCCCCGGCGGCGGCGGCGCCTCGTCCCTCCCCGGCTCCGCAGGGGGCGGCCGCGGGGGCACCCCGGCCCGGCCGGCCTCGCCACCTGCACGTCCCGCCCCGGCCCCGGGCTCCCGCTGCCCCGTCCGTCTCCCGTCCGCGCCCCGCCCGGGCCTCCTCCTCCTCCTTCTCCTCTTCCTCCTCCCCGCCCCGGCGCCGGCCCCCCACTCACTCAGGGCGCTGCCACCGAGTCCCCCGGAGGGCTCCCTCCGCAGAGCCGGGCTCTCTCTCGGCGTCTCCGTGTCCGCTCTCCGGCCGCCAAGGCGGGTGGGTCGCCGGGCTGCTGCCGCCGCCTCCCTCCTCCTCCTCTTCCTCCTCTGCCGCCGCTCCGGCTCGTTCCACGCCTGACTCTGGGCGAGGTTTGGCTGGGTCGCCTTGACGTCAGGCGTTCAGCCTCGCTTTCGGTTCCTTCCGCTGGCGGAGAGGGCGGGCGTGGAGCACGGGAGGGGGCGGGGCCGGCGAGGGGAGGGAGAAGGGAAACGAGGCAGCAGGGGCGGGGCGGCACTGGGCGGGGCGCCGAGGCTGACCTTCTCTCTCTCTGCCCCCCCTCCTTCTTTTCCCCCTCTTTCCCCCTCCTCCCACTCTCCTCTCTCTCTCTCCCTCCCTCCCTCCTCCCTCGCGGCCACCTCCCCCGCCCTCCTTCCTCCTCCCTCCCACGCCTCTGGGAGCGGAACGAGGCTGAGTGGTCCACGTGGAGCGTGGAGCTGGCTTTCTAATCTGTCAGGAAGCCTTTAGTAAGCGCCTACTATGTGCTAAGCACTATGTGTGCTCAGTGCGGGGCTGCGATATAAAGAAAGGCAAAAGTCAGCCCCTGCTTTCAAGCAGGTCACGGTCAATGCCGGAGTTTAACTTTATACAAACAAGATATATGCAAGCTCTATTGGAAATAATCAGTAGAGGGAAGTCCGTAATCAATCAATCGCCTACTGCTAACTGCCGGGGAAATAAAGGTAAAAGACAGTCCCTGCTCACTAGGAACTTACAGTCCATCAATCAAGCAACATTTATTAAGCACCTACGATGTGCAAGGCACTGTGCAGTGCTAAGCTCTGGGGAGATAGAACGGCAAAAGACAATTCCCTTCGCTCCTTAGGAGCTCACAGTCTAATGTGGGAGACATCCATATACCAACAAGTCATACGCAAGGATATATTGGAAATAATCTACAGAAGGAAGGCACCAGGATTTAGGGGGAATCAGGGATGGCGTCCTATAGAAGAGTGGAATTTTAGCAGGGTCTTGAAGGAAGGGGAGGTGGGATGGGAAGGCAGGTGAATGGGCCCACCCCTCTAAATTTAATAAGTTAAGTTGTCAATAATCACTTAGTAAATTTAGAGGACTGGTGTGAAGACCTGGAAAAGTGAAGAAAAAAAAAAGAGTCCGAGACCCAGAAGGAATTTATATTCTAATGGAGAAAGATAATGCATAAAAGAAAGCGGCAAGAGAGGTGGGGTAAGCATTGTAGGGAAAATCCTAGAAGAGAATCTCCCGTAGAGGAAGGGAATGATGATATGGGTGGCTTGGGAATCCTTCTTAAATGGACATTTGGGTTGATAACATGCTCTGTCTTAATGTTCATCCCACATCAGCCCTCCACCTGGTCAACTGGATTTCCAAATAAAGCCTAGTCTAGCTATATCCTCCCAGAAGTTGGTGATGAATAAAAATCGTCAATGCTGTTGCCCGCCAAAATGACATAAGAAGTTGCGTTGATTTGGTTTTCTTGTTTGACTTTCGATTTCACTGGGAAAGAAACTCCCACTATCAATGCAAATTGGCTTCTGCTTTGCAACTTATTCTTGGTGTCAAGGGTACTGAGGGGTTATGTTATGTGGGTTGACCCAGGGTCACAAACACTGGGTAAGACTGGGCATGAAATTTGCTAAGTTCAAACCAACTATTCAATTCTTGAACTCTAGGGAAGGTGACTTCGAAGATGTTGAGAAGATGAGCTACGCAAAGAGTGTTTTCTCACATGAGCTAGTCAGTAGATGGTTTTCTTTTCACTTGGTGAAGTATATCATCATCCCTGACTGTCTTCCCACAGAATCTGAGTCAGAAGAGATTTCAGAAGGCTTAATCAGAAGGAAAACTTATAGAAATACACTTTAAAATATGTAAAGCACGGGGCGGCTAGGTGGTGCAGTGGATAGAGCGTCCGCCCTGGATTCAGGAGTACCTGGGTTCCAGTCTGGCCTCAGACACTTAACACTTACTGGCTGTGTGACCCTGGGCAAGTCACTTAACCCCAATTGCCTCACTAAAAAAAAAATATGTAAAGCACCTTTCTTCATCATTTGACACTAAGCCCCACAGCAGTCAGGTGAGCTAGGTATCATGTATCATCCACAAGTTACAGATGAAGAAACTGAGGCTCAGAGAAGTGTCAGCTAGGAGTTAAACCTAGATCTTCCCAGGCAGCTTGGTGGTGCAGGAGATAGAGCATGGGACTTGGAGTCAGGAAGACCTGAGTTTAAATCCAGACTGGGATTCTGGACAAGTCACTTAGCCTGTCTTCTTCAATTTCCTCATTTGTTAAATGGGGATAATACTAGCACCTACCTCCCAGGATTGTAGTGGGAAATCACATGAGATAATATTTGTATGTGGCATGCACAGTGTCAGGTACATAGTAAGCACTATATAAATGTTAACTGTTGTTGTAGAGCATGGGACCTGAACTAACAAAGACAAGTTCATATCCAACCTCAGACATTTAACTAGCTGTGTGACTCTGGCCAAGTCACTTAACCTCTGTCTCAGTTTCCTCATTTGTAAAATGAGAATAATAATTATACCTACTTCCTCAGGTTATTGTGAGGATCAAATAAGATAACACTGGTGTCTGGCATATAGTAGGTGCTTAATAAATGTTTGTATCTTTTTTTCTTCTTTCCTTTCCTTCCTCCCTCCCTCTTTTTTCCCTTTCTTCCCTTCCTCTCTTCTGTTTTTCCTTCTTTCCTTTCTTCCTACCCTGTATGCCATCAACAATTATATTACAGGCCAACCTAAACCCTAGAAGGACCCCCACTAACGACAACTGCCCTGACAAGTGTCCAGCCAGTCTCTGCTTGATGACCTAGACTTCAAGGAATCTTTCTATCACATTTCTTATGCAGGACAATCTTAGTGGCAAATAGCCAGTAATCTGGAAGGTACCTATTGATATCGACAGATTACACATTTAGTCAGTAGTTCCATGCTGTCTTCCTTGAGTTATTCCACAACTGTATATTTCTAGATGCCAGCCAGTCCCAAGTGCCTATTTGATTAGATCCAGAACATTTTACTTATTGATATTTGATCAAGTGCTCACAAATACCTTATGCTTCTAAATACTAGCTAGGAGAGGAGATTTCCTTAAAGGTAGAAGGTTTTAAGGGGAAGATGCTCATGTGGAGCATTCAAACCCTTGAACAGAGATGTCTTCCACTGGTTGGGGTTAGGATATATCACAGTTCCTCCTTTCCAGGCATTGGTTCAATTTTTCCTAGTTGAGCTAGGAAAATGTTAATATTCCCTTACTGTTTTTCTCTTTTAGCTTATAGACTCTCTTGTTTATGGGAACTTGATATTTCTTCCTCTACAGAAATCCAATCCTTTCTCCAAATCCCTGCCCAATAGTCACACAGATAAAGATTAGAAACTGTCAGATTTTCTTTTCTTAAAAATGGGGATGGGGGCGGCTAGGTGGCGCAGTGGATAAAGCACCGGCCCTGGATTCAGGAGGACCTGAGTTCAAATCCGGCCTCAGACACTTGACACTTACTAGCTGTGTGACCCTGGGCAAGTCACTTAACCCCCATTGCCCTGCAAAAAAACCCAAAAAACAACAAACTATAAATAAAAAAATGGGGATGGAGGAAAGGTGATAGGGGGTGGGGAGAGAAAGGGAGATTTAAATAATAGCAACAAAATGACAATTAAAAAAAGCAAAAGACATTTCAGATAGTGTATTTGACAGTTACATACTCATGGACCCCAAGTTCTCTAATGAAAGAAGAGAGTTGCATTTTCTTATTTCTTATGGGCAACATTTTGTCATTGTAATTATAATGGGGCAGCTAGGTGACAGTGGATAGAGGCTTTTTAGTCAGGAAGGCTTCAGTTTAAATTCTGACCTCAGATACTAGCAATGTGACCCTGCTGTGGAAGTTGCTTAACCTCACTCATCTGTAAGATGGGGATAATACTAGTACCTCTACCCCAGGGTTTTTATGAGGATCAAATGAGATAATCTTAACTGTAATGAGCTTAGCACAAGAACGGGCATATAGTAGGCATTATATAAATGTTTGTTGTTGCTATTTAGTGAATTTCTCTATATTGTTTCATTTTGCTGTTCCTTCTGTTTACATCATTATAGTCATCATCTTTGTGTATGCTGTTTTCCTGGTTCTGCTTACTTCACTATGTGTAAATTCATATAGGTTTTCCTGTGATTCTCTCTTTTTTTTTTTTAAATTAAAAAAATAAAAAAAAAATTTTTTTAGTGAGGCAATTGGGGTTAAGTGACTTGCCCAGGGTCACACAGCTAGTAAGTGTTAAGTGTCTGAGGCTGGATTTGAACTCAGGTACTCCTGACTCCAGGGCTGGTGCTTTATCCACTGCGCCATCTAACTGCCCCGTTATTCTTTACAGAGAAGAAATATTCAACTCTGTTTATGTATCACAATTTGTTTAGCCATTCCCCGATTACTGAACACACATTCTTTGTTTCTAGTTCTTTGGTTTCACAAGAAGTGCTGCTATGAATATTTTGTTATGTATTGTTGTTCAGTTGTTTTTCAGTCTTGTCTGACTCTCCATGATCTCATTTGGGGTTTTCTTCGCAAAGATACTGGAATAGTTTGCCCTTTTCTTCTCCAGCTCATTTTACAGATGAGGAAACTGAGGCAAACAGGGTTAAGTGTGACTTGCCCAAGGTCACATAGCTAGTAAGTGTCTGAGGCCATATTTGAACTCAGGAAGATGAGTCTTCTTGACCCCAGCCCCAGTGAGCTATCCACTGTACCACCTAGCTTCATTATATATGGGAGCTTTCTATCTTTGACAGGAGGCTTCCCCCCACTCCCATCCCCCAGGTAATAGGAAGAAAATTAAGGTGTTTGAGCAGGGGACTATCATACTCCCACCTGTGCCTTAGGAAGATTATTTTAACAGTGTTAAGAGGGGATTGGAGGGAGCGTCTGGAAACAGGAAAACCGACTGGGAAGCCAATACAGGCCGCCAAGGAGGGAGGTATTGAAGGCTGAAACTAAGTGGACCTGTGTAAGTAGAGAAAGAGAATACTGCCAGAGATGTTATTAAGGGAGAGGGGTGAGGACTTTGCAGGCGATTGGATGGTGAGAGGGTAAGGAGGAAGGAAGCATCTAAGAAGAATCACTCAAGTTATAAACTTGGGTGACTGGAAGAATGGTATCGCTGGCAAATGAAATGAAATTTGGAGGTGTGGTGGGTCTGGAGCGAAGACAATGAGTTCTGCTTTGTAGAACAGTGGCATCAAACTCAAATGGCAAGGGGGCCACTATTCTGGATAAGGGTCCTTGTAGGCCCCCTGTAGACTTGGTTTTAAAATGTAGTATTATCTATGTTTTATTGTATTTTAATTTATTTTGTTAAATATTTCCCTATTACTTTTTGGGGGTGGTGGTGGGGCAGTGGGGGTTAAGTGACTTGCCCAGGGTCACACAGCTAGTGTCAAGTGTCTGAGGTTGGATTTGAACTCAGGTCCTCCTGAATCCAGAGCAGTGCTTTATCTACTGCGCCACCTAGCTGCCCCTCCCTATTACATTTTAATCTGGTTCTGGCTGGACCAGCAATGTTGCTCTATGTTTGACACCTCTGGTCTTTGGTCTGGAATATGTAGACTTTTGAAAGGTGAACAAAATGATACAGTTTTCAAGTCAGTTTTCTCCTCCTAATAAAATGTAAATCATAGAGAGTCTAATTCTAAAGTTCTCTGATTATTTAGAAACTACTGGGGGCAGCTAGGTGGTGCAATAAATAAAGCACCGGCCCTGGATTCAGGAGGACTTGAGGTCAAATCCAGCATCAGACACTCGACACTTACTAGCTGTGTGATCATGGGCAAGTCACTTAATCCTAATTGCCCCAGAAAAAAACAAAACAAAAAACTACTTAACTCTAGTGAGTTATAGAGTTGTATATTTACATAGTTAAATCACATATATGCATGTTACATATTTACATGTTAAATATATAAACATCAAATGAGATAATAATGACTGTAAAGGACTCACCACAGGGGCTGTCATATAATAAGTACCCTATAAATATTAGTTATTTCTATTTAGCTATTTTCTTCACAAAGCATTTAGTATCATTTTACTGTTCAATTCTAGTTACATTGTTATGATCATTGTCTCTGTGTAAAATACCGTTTTCCTGCTTTTGCCCTCTATGTAGTTGCATAGAGCTGTAACTATACTGTCAGGCAGTCTACTGTAGTGGATCGAATATTGGACTTGGAAGTAAGAAACAGGTTCAACTTCTACCTTTGATATTTACTATATGGTACTGGGCCAAGCTACATACTTAATCTCTGTCTGCCTCAGGCAACTTTCTAGGATTTATCGGCTAAATCATACAAGGGTTATTGCCTTGTCCCCTGCATTGTCATCACCCATTGATTGGGTAGCTCCTCCTAGAATCTTGATTGAAGGAGAACACCGGGAGCAGACTGTTCTCATTCCTCTCCAGGATGCTCTGAAGACTTTCTCTACCACATTCCTGGATACATACAAGCTGTGTGACCTTGTGCAAATCACTCAAACCTTTTTGCCTCAGTTTCCTCATCTGTAAAATGAGGATAATGATAGCATCTGTCTCCCAGGGTTGTTGTGAGGATCTAATGAGATAATAATTGTAAAGTGCTTAGAATAGTTTGGGGCATATGGTAAGTGCTATATAAATGTTAGCTATTATTATTATTATTTTATTTCTACTTATCTTTGTATTCCCAGTTTGGGGCATATATTAAGAGCTCATTTGACTGGCTGATTTTCATCTGCATTGTAAGAAGTAGTTACCACACTGGGACCTCTGCATTTGATAAGCTTACAGATCTGTCACATATTTGCTTATGATTTACATTGGATTTTTCATATATCATCCCTTTGAATCTTCCCTCCATGAGTAGAGATTACAACCAATCCACAAGAGATGCAGAATGTTAAATTGGAAAACAGAGGAACAAGGTGAGAATCTTAGCTATGCTACTTACTAACTGTATGTCTCTGGGGTAAGTCACTTTGTCAATTTCACTTCAGTTTCCTAATCTGTAAAATGAAAGGGTTGGACTAGCTTATCTCTAAGTCAACTCCAAGTCAAGTGTCTGAGTCCAGATTTGAACTCAGGTCCTCCTGAATCCAGGGCCAGTGCTTTATCCACTATTCTACCTAGCTGCCCTGAGATAATGTATCTTAGTTATTTTGCAAATCTTGAAATACTATGTAAACACCAGCTATATTGGTCACAGTGTCAGTCAATAAGTATTTAGTAAGTGCCTACTATGTGCCAGGAGACCTTGTCAGGATGCAAAGAAAGACAAAAGTCCACAGTCTAATGGGGAGACAATCTGAAGATATCTATGTACCAACAAAATATAGATAGGATAAATTAAAGATGATCAAAAGAGAGAAGGCACTAGCATAGCACACTACATGATGTCAAATCATTGAATTCAAACTGAATACCCGATGTGAACTTTTTCACCTCTGGAGAGATTTTGTAACAAAGTCAAGGGAATGGGGGCAGGTAGGTGGTGCAGTGGATAAAGCACTGGCCTTGGATTCAGGAGGAACTGAGTTCAAATCCAACCTCAGACACTCGACACTTACTAGCTGTGTGACCCTGGCCAAGTCACTTAACCATCATTGCCCTGTGCAAAAAAACCCCCAAAACAAACAAACAAACAAACAAACAAACAAAAAGTCAAGGGAAGGAGAATGTCTGAATTTGTTGAAGTCTTATCTTTTTTTAAACATACCTTGTAGAGGCAAATGTGATTTTTGACAAGTTTATCACTATGTATTGTTTTTCAGTAGGCATACCATTGTGTATTGGGAGAAAATAGGAGTTATGCACATCTGTATGTATATGTATGTATATATACACATGCATCCACATATATCTATATGCATAGACATATATGTGTATAAGTATCATATGTGTGTGTATTATATATGTATGTAGCATCACCTGTAGAATGTTGGCTATTTGAGAATATTCTAGAAATGACAACTAACTAAAATTTTATGAGAGCAATAATTTCACACTCCCTTGGCACAAGCTTCTTAGGTTCATAGAGCCCTGAATACCCTAAGATATATGATTGGTGGAATTGTTTGACTTTATATCCAAATTCCAGAGTGAGACACTATGAACCATAAAACATCCCTCCCCTCCGATGTTCCTCAGCTCCTATTGTAATATAAAATAAAATTATTTCAAACATTTCAAAGCTATCTATTGATTTCTCTCTCCCTTCCTCTTATTTTTCCTATTAGATGATTGTAAAACATGTTTTTGGACAGAAAAATAAAGCATAGCATTAAAAGGAACTCCCAAGTTGCTTTACCTTACTGTAGTGATATTTCATATCAGTATTCTCAAAGTTTCTCTCTGGTTTTGCCATGTTTCTGACCCAGGCTTCCTTTAGCTTCCATTTCCAAACTTAGTCCATAATTTAAGATCTACCACAGACTGCCTCAGACTTGGAGAACAGAAGGTAGGATCTGAATTGGGAAGACGAGGACAAGGGTAAACACAGTCAGGGAAGGTGGTTCTTCCAAGAGCCAAAATCCAAGGGAGGCAAGAAGAGAGAAGTCTTTCCTTTGACATGAGCAGCTTCATTGTAGAACTAGTTTCCATGTCAGTGTGTATTAAACAAGCCCCTATATTGGTTTACCCCCATCTCAGCTTGCTCAGTCATGTTATTGTCTAATACAAGTTTAGAAAGAACAAGCTGAGGGGCAGCTAGGTGGCGCAGTGGATAAAGCACTAGCCCTGGATTCAGGAGGACCTGAGTTCAAATCCGGCCTCAGACACTTAACACTTACTGGCTGTGTGACCCTGGGCAAGTCACTTAACCCCAATTGCCCTGCAAAAAAAAAAAAAGAAAAGAAAAAAGAAAGAACAAGTTGATTTTCTGCCTGACAAGACTAACTTTAGAGGAAAAGAAAAGTTGCTTTATCCTGCCTACAAAGATATTTATGGACAATTTTCAAAATAAATTATTTTCCTTAGGATATAAAGAGTCTGCTATTCTCTTCGTGTACATACAACCTGTTTATGGTCCTCTTCTCTACAGCTTTAACAGAGGACAGTTCTATCTCTTTGCTTGTCTCGTGATAGTAAAGTGTATACCTACAGTTGGAATGGTCTCCATTCTCTTGTTCTATTACCTTTCCAAGTAGAATGGTTTTATCCATTGCATTCTCCTTCAAAAGGATTCCTGTGGGCATTTGTTTGCTAGTTGTTTCTATCAAAGACAAAGCAATACTAACTGAGAGCTATCAAATACACAATAAGTAAGTTTCATGAGAGGGAATTGAGAATCCTCTGGGACTTTACTCCATAAATAATGCCCCTCCTCCTTCCTTTTTCATTTTTAATTTCTCTCTTTGCAAAAAACTCCATCACCTCTGCACACAAAAATGTTCAAATACAAGTGTCTTCCTATCCTTTAAAAAAAAGCCCCAGATTCCTTTAACTCTGCTATCCTCTTGGTACTGTCCCATTTCTCTCCTTCCTCCCATTGATATGTTGATAAACATATTAATGGAGTTGTTTATATTGTGTTTACTTCCTCAGTGACCACTAGCTCTTCAAATTCTTTCAGTCTAACTCCCTATCCTACTATTCCACTGACATTTGATCTCTTGAAGGTAACCCATGATAATAAAATTTAATGGTGGTGGGACTGTGGAGAAGCGGGCACACTATTGCACTGTTTGTATAGCTATGAAATGATGCAATGTTTTTGGAAAGCAATATGGCAAGTATAAATACCCTTTGACACACAGATCCCATTACCAACTCTATACCTTAAGGATGTTATTAAATGGGGAACCCCCCCACACAACCATAGAAGCTTCAAAGAGCTAGAAATATTCCATATAGCCAGTAATTTGGGGAATAGTTTAATAGTTCATATTACATGAGCATAATGGAATATTGTTACTTCAGTGGGTCTGTGATATCACTAATGCAGTTATTCCTCTGGGGGGTGGTGTAGGGTATTCAGGGAAGACTAGCATCTCTGGTGTGAAGGCTCCTGATCCCCTTTCAGGGCTGTTTTTTACCTTTGGTGTTTATCTGAATCACTCATCTCTTACCTATGGATCTAAGAAGCTCTAGCACAAAACTGCTTAAACTGTGGGTTGTGACCCATGGGGTCCCATAACTGAATGTGGGGGTCCTGAGAAATTTGGCAACAGTAAGAGGTTATGTATACCTAGTTTATATATACCTGGGGTCGTGTAAAAATTTCTCAGGTGAAAAGGGTTTGTGAGTGGAAAAAAAATTTAAGAAGCCCTGATGTAGCATGAGCAGTGGCCACACCCCAACAAATCATTTAGGCAGGCGGGCTAAACCCGGTTGAAGGTAACCAAAGGGTCTCACACCTGTTGGTGAGTTAAGGGGTTATCTACCTCAGGCATGTGAAGACTTCCCCCCACACACCAGTGGAGTGGGTATAAGAACAATTTGTCCCAATGGCCTTGAAGGCTGCTGAAACAGGCACTGTGGAGCACTTAGAGCTTAGTCAGGCATTGAAGATACCAACGTCATCCATTACATCCTGAGTCATCACCAGTCATCTTTGACTTTTGTCTTGCCACTGGATGTTGATGACTCTGGAAGAGAGAGTGAGACTCACAACTTGATGCAACTCGGTCTCTTAAATCTAATTCACGCTCGAATCAAAAGACATCACCCATCCCATGTTACCATGTTTATCTACCTCAAAGTAGGAAGTGTGGATACACTGGAAGTTGTAGTCACAACTCTGCACACAGGTAGCTTAGTCCATAGGGTCTGTTTTATGGAGAACTCACACAAGGCAATTGCTTGTATAGAGGTGAAAAGAAGTGGTATAAGGACACTCTCAAGGTCTCTCTAAAGAACTTCGGAATCAATTGTGAGACAAGAGAGACACGGGCTCAGGAATCACCCATCATGGCATGCTCTATAAGCAAAGCAGAATTGCAGTAGCTCAAATGAAACGTGAGATCCATAGATTTAGAGACATCTCCACTCCATATGTTCATGTGGACTATTTGTGCCCGACCTGTGGCAGAACCTTTCAGGCTTGCATTGGTCTGATCAGCCACAGTTGGGCATACTGTACCTTAACATAGTGATGTTATTTTGTTCCTCTTCAAGAACAAAGGACAACAACCTTTAGAAGGGCAAACTGCAACCAACTTAGACCTTCAGAATGATACTCTCAGAATTGGAAGGGATTTCAGAGGTCATAGAGGTCAATCTATGACCTGGACAAGAACCATATCTGACAAAGGGGCATCCAACTTTTGCTTGAATGCTTCAAGGGAGGGTGAGCTCATTAACTTTCCAAGGCAGCCAGTTTTTTTCCAAAAGCCAAGCCTAAATATATATCTGCCCTTCTTTCCACTATTCCTAGTATTGTACTGTGGGCCAAAGCAAAGAGATTCTAGTCATCTGAAAAATATCTGAACTACCAACAACAATAAGAACAAATACCATCACCAAGTAGCCATACTCATATATCTTATACTTGTAAAGTTGATTTTTTTGAACCATAAGGATCTAATTTTACAGTTATCTCTATGAAATTTCATCTTATTATATTTGGTTCAATTTATTTGTCTGTCAAAATCTTTTCGAATCCTGACTTTGGCATCTAGTGTGTTTGCTTATCAGGGTATCAAATGTAAATACTGAACAACCAGTTCCCTGAAAAAAAATGTATACACATCACACCTTTTTTTTTTTTTTTTTTTTTAGTGAGGCAATTTGGGTTAAGTGACTTGCCCAGGGTCACACAGCTAGTAATTACGTAAGTGTTAAGTGTCTGATGCCGGATTTGAACTCAGGTACTCCTGACTCCAGGGCCGGTGCTCTATCCACTGCGTCACCTAGCTGCCCCCACAACACACCTTTAAAGTTTAATCAGAAAACAACTCTGTGGTACCATCTCATAACCTATCAGAGTGGCAAATACAACAAAAAAGGAAAATGTTGGATGTTGGAGGGGATGTGGGAAAATTGGAACACTAACCTACTCTTGGTGGAGTTATGAATGGATCCAAGCATTCTGGAGAACAATTTGGAACTATGCCCAAAGGGCTATAGAACTGGTACATACTCTTTGATTCAGCAATACCACTGCTAAATCTATATCCCAAAGAAGAGAAAAAGACCTATTTGTACAAAAATATTTATAGCAGCTCTTTTGTGGTGGCTAAGAATTGGAAATCAAAGGAATGCTCATCAACTAGAGAATGGCTAAACAAGCTGTGGAATATTATTGATCTGTAAGAAATGACAAGCAGGACAATTTCAGAAAGGCCTGGAAAGACTTATATGAACTGATGTATAGTAAAGAGAGCAGAACCAGGAGAATGTTGTGCACAGCAATCTTGTTTGATGAAAAACCGTGAATTCTCAGCAATACAGTGATCCAAGATAATCCCAAAGGACTAATGATGAAGCATACTATCCACTTGCAAAGAAAGAACTGATATTGATTGAACACAGCCAGAAGTATGCTGCTTTTCACTTTCTTTCATTTTTTCTTTTATTCAAATGTTCTTATACAAAATTACTAATATGGTAATGTTCTATATAATTGCACATGTATAACCTATATCTGATTGCTTATCACCTAAGGGAGAGGGGAGGGAAGGGAGGGAAGATGGGATAGAATCTGGAACTCAAAACTTTATTTTATTTTTTTTTGTTTTTTTGTTTTTTTTTTGGCGGGGCAATGGGGGTTAAGTGACTTGCCCAGGGTCACACAGCTAGTAAGTGTTAAGTGTCTGAGACTGGATTTGAACTCAGGTACTCCTGAATCCAGGGCCAGCGCTTTAACCACTGCGCCATCTAGCTTCCCCAAAACTTTATTTTTTAATTTTTAATTTAATTTTATTTTTGCGGGGCAATGAGGGTTGAGTGACTTGCCCAAGGTCACACAGCTAGTGTCAAGTGTCTGAGGCTGGATTTGAACTCAGGTCCTCCTGAATCCAGAGCCAGTGCTTTATCCACTGTATCACCTAGCTGCCCCTCAAAACTTTAAATAAAAATTTTTATTATTTTAAAAAAGTTTAATTGGCATTCTTAACATTTTCTTCATTGTTTTTAAAATTCTAGAATGCAATAAAACAATAAATCACAGCTTGTTCCATTTGTTGATTTAAATGCTTGCCCTGAAAATTTAACAATCAGCTCTCTCTAGCCTGTTAGACATAGCTCTAGAAGATCCATTCCAATTTTGTCTCATCTGCCAATTTGGTAAGCATACCATCAATACATTTATCCAAATCATTCATAAAAATATTAAATAGCTCAGGGCCAAGCAGAGATTCCTGGGGCACTATAGTAGAGATACCCTTCAGATCACTAATGTTTACTCTTTGGGTCCAGCACATATAACCAGTTCCAAATTCAACAAATTCAATCTAACTCACCTTTCTTTTTTCCCTTTTCCACTAGAATTAATAGCACCCAAGACTTTGTAAAATGGCATGCTAAAATTTAGGTAAGTGATATATAGATAATTCTCCAGATTTTAGAGTCTAATAAACACAGTCAAAAAATGAAGTTAGTTTGGCATCAACTGTCTTTGGCAAACCAAAATGGCCCTTTGAGAACATCACTTTTCTTTTCTGCATCTTCCCTCACTACCCATTTAATCAGATATTTTAGTTTGGTTGGAATTGAAGTTAAACTCCCTGGTATTTAATTTGTTTTCCCTTATTTGAAAATTGGGACATTTGACATTTTCCAATCTTCTGGCATCTTTTCCGATCTCTGCAATCTTTCAGAGATCATTGATAGTGGCTGAGTAATTACATCTGTCAGCTTTTTCCCCCTAGTACCTCAGGATTCAACTAATTTGAGCCTGGTGACCTGAATTCATCAAGGACAGTTAGATGCTCTCTTACCAGCTCCTTACTTATCTCAGGAATCAACTCCCCATTAGCCGTGTTAGTTCTGGGCTTTCTAGTTTAAAAATCATTTTCCTTTACAGAGAAAACTGAAGCAAAATAGAAATTGAATAGCTCTTTGTTCTCTTCATCACTAGTTATCTTTATCTCATATTTCTTTAGCCAGGGTCCTGTTCCTTCTTTGATTCTTCTCCTTACTGGGCTATTATATTTAAAAAAAAATAATGCCCTTTTTGTCATTCTCAGCTTTCTCCACCAGCTTTGACACAGGCTCATTATGAACTTTACCACTTCCGACTCTATTCTTACAAGACTGTGACATACTTTGGTAATTCATCTCTTATTTGTTACAGGTTTCCAACTTCTGTACATACCTTTATAAAAAGACTCTAAGTTAGTTTGTTAATTCCCTGTGCATCTACATCAGTTTCTTTCTACAACTCTCATTTCTTCATTGAGGGATTTTTTTTGGGGAGGGTTCTGAACTTAAACCTAAAAAATTATTATTTCCAAACACACAACAGAATCCAAAATGAGGATTTGCATATTAACCATGAGCTTGCATTTTCATGCACTTGCTTTTTAAAAAAGTATATAAAAATATCATGTGTTACTTTCAAAAGTTTGCTTGTCTGTTTCCTTCTGAACTTCCTTCTGTTCTCTTCTGTGCGTTTTAATACATTTTTCAATGACTCTTTTTTAAAAAAGCAAAACAGTTGCAGAAGGGCTATATCCAAAAAAGTATGTCTTTTTCTTCACCTTGAGGTCATCACCTCTTTGTCAGGAGGTGGGTAACCTGTTTCATCACAAGTCCTTCGAAGACAACATTGGCCATTGCATTGATGAAAGCTCTTACATTTTTCAAAATTGTGTTCTTTAGAGTGCTGCCATTATTTTATTTTATTATTTTTTGGGTGGGTGCGGCAATGAGGGTTAAGTGACTTGTCCAAGGTCACACAGCTAATAAGTGTCAAGTGTCTGAGGCCAGATTTGAACTCAGGTCCTCCTGAATCCAGGGCCGCTGCTTTCTCCACTGCGCCACCTAGCTTCCCTAGCTGCCATTGTTTTATAAATTGTTCTGCTTCTACTCCCTTTACTCTGAATCAGTTTCTACTTCTTAGGAGTCTCTGAAATCATCTCTCCTTTTCTTAAGGTGCAATATTTCATTACATTCACATATCATTTGTTCAGCCATTCCCTAACTGAGGGACACACCTTTAAATTCTAGCGGTTTGCTTTTGCAGTGGTTGGAATTGGTAGAATCAATCAATCAGATCATCCCATACTATTTAAAGTGATTATATGCTGCAATCTGATCCATTTATTGGGTAAAAATGTATCTTTGTGAGGTTGTATAATTTGTGAGGTTTGTATAATTGTGAGGTTGGCCTACCTGAGGGACTCAGTTCTGTGCTCTGTAGTCTATATAAAGCCATCAGCTAGTTGGAACAAGAGAGTAGAATGCCTGGAGGTGGAAATCTAAACTCCTGAAAAGGAATTAATTGTCAGAGAGGAGCAGAGACCTGGACTATGGTGGGTTCTGATCTTAGTCTTGGTTTCAGTCTCTTTCCTTCCCCATTGTCAGAGGAGCCTTATGAATTTTGAAGGGATGGAAAATTTGGACTAAAAGTGTATTCAGTATGGCAGATTGCAATATCTGCATTGAGAACTAAGGACAGACCAGATTCAATGAGAAGAGCAGATTTAAGACTCAAAAGGAAGCCCAGTAGTGGAGTATCTTGGGGATTCCCGCAAAAGGGTACAAGGATCTGAGTTTTCATTGCCATATATGTTTTCTAAGCATGAGCCCACTTTCCCTTGGACTTTGTATGTACTGATGAGAGAATGGGCCATAGAATTTTGTGGGGGAAAATCTTATACCAATCATTTTGACTACACTTATCCTTCCTTGGGATGCTTTGTCATACTATATTCCTAGGCTTCCTCTTCTCCATCCCAAACTCCAAGATGGAATGATCACCTCCCTCCCCCACTCAAGGTTTTTATCATTTCTGTATGGATAACCAGCTCCTCCTTGTTGGTAAGAATGAGATCCAGATTTTTGGTTCTTTTGCCTTTTGAAGGATGAAGTTACTATTAAGGAAAGCTCCTTTGTTTCTGTCAGAGACAGAGACAAAGATAGACAGACAGACACATATAGACAGAGGCATCTACCTTCTTGTCCTAGAAAGCCTTCCACTCTGGGGCCCTGATCTCTTAATTGGTAACTGCTTCTCTAGGACCATTCCTGACTCTCAGGTGATTTCCATAGCTATACCAGCTGCCTTGTCCTTGGGTACCCTTCTTCTCTCTGTTTTCAGCTTAAAACTCTCTTCATCACATTATCCAATCTCTGGGCAAATATATTTTTCTATTATTCTTGTTAGATGCATTCATCCCTGGCTAAAAGCTTACCATTTCCCACTCACCACTCTTTTTTTTCTTTTTAAAACATTATTATTAAAATTTTAAATTATTTTTAACATTGAAAAACTGAACATTTTTAACATTGAAAATTATTTTTAACATTTAAAAATTTAGAATTATTCCAAATTTTTCCAAATTTAAAATGATCAAAAACTAAAATTATTAAATTAAAAAAAAATTCTAGCAAGCTAAATTCTATGATCAAAATATGGTCACCTTAACCAGTTGGCCAGTTTTTCAATCTGCCTTTCTCTGCTGAAACCCTTAACTTCAATCATTTGCGGAGATGAAAACACTACCTGAGTCCCTAAGGTCTGCGGTTTCTTTTTACCTAGGACATCATAACACTGCTTTCCAAGTTTCTTCTAAAGTGGCCATTTAGCTCTACATCATAGCATAAAATGAGGAAGTTGGACTAGATGACCTTTAAGGCCCCGCTCAGTTCTAAAATCTATGATCTTACTACCCTATGATCCCTAATAGCTAATGGAAGTCAGGTTTGATGAGTCTAGGGAATCTCTCCATGGTAGCAAGAAGGAATAATAAAGGCAAAAACATCAGAAAAGACAGAATGCTGAAGTAAAATTTTATTTTCTTTCCCTGTCTAGACTTCTATTTTAGACAGAGAAATTTTACAAATAGTTTTATACATTTGAAATTATAATAAGGCATGCAATTACTCAGTTCACTGCTGGGTCAGAATGCTGACCCACTTACCATTAAAAGACAGTATTAAAAAAAAATTATGTGGGACTTTAGATAGGCTTAAAAGGACAAAAACCTTACAAATACATTCTATTCCCCATCTAGCATTCCCATTCAATTCAGAAAACATTTATTAATCATCTATTTTGGGAATGCAAAGCAGGTCCCCTTGAGGAAGTTACATTTTATTGGGGATAGATATAATATTTATGCAAGGGAGTATAATAAGAAGACGGTTAAGAAAGCACTATCAGCTTTCTGGGGTTGTGGAGTAGGAACGCGTTTGAATCACTCAGGAGGTCCCATAGAGGTTAAGCCTTGAAGTAAGATGAAGATTATGAGAGGCAGAAATAAGGAGGGAGTACTTTCCAGGCAAATCTCTGGAGACGGGAGATGGAGAAGATTGGCTGGATTGTAGGACTCATTAAAAGCTGTAGTATGCAACAGAGCTGCAGAGGCTGGGGTGGGGAGGGCTTAAGTGACAGACTGGGCTGATATTTTATCCTACAAGCAATAGGAAGACACTGATGATTTTTTTGAGCAAAATTGACATGCACAGATCTATGTTTTAGGATGATCATTTTGCATTGGAGGCAGGGAGACCAATCGGGGAGGTTATTCGTCATGCAGGTGAGAGGTGATGAGTGCTGACCCTAGAGACTCTTATGAGTGGAGAAGAGGGGATAGATAGATGTTATTGAGGCAGGATTACAGATATCCAGTAAGTGATAGGGGGCAAGAAAGAAAGAAGAGAAATGAGAAGATATCAAAGTTATGAAGTTGGGTTACTGGAAGATATGTTGCCTTTAAGAAGTTTGGGGGAGGAGCAGATTTATCAGGGAAGATACTGAGTAGAAATACAGCTCCTGCCAAGGATGGGGTGAAGGGAGAAGGTCAAAGCTAAGCAAAGCCTCTTTTTTTGCCTAGGCCCAGCCTTGCCTTGAGCAATGTCTTTCTCAGAGCCCAACCCAGAGGATTTTGGTTAGGAATGAGGAGTGATACTGAGTCATTTGTTCCACTTCCTGTAAGACCTGGTTGTTTTGTTTAAAAAAATTAAAAAAAATAATTTAAATACTGATTAGGACAGCCTAGTCCTACCTAACCACCTAATTTAGAGTATCTGTTAATATACTTTGAGACAATGTAAACAAACAATACCTAATGTCCCTGTGCCACTTATTTGCATTGGAAAAAATAAACATTTTGACTCAACTAACATTTTTAAAGTACTTACTATTTTTGTAAACAGCACAGAATGGCAAGCCGATGCAGTAGATGGTGGCTTTAGTCTTGGACTTAGCTCAAATTCTAGGTCTGATACTTATTGTCATTGGTTATCTGGGCAAGTCATTTAAGCTCTGTGTACCTCAGGACTTCTCTACTAAGTGGGTTGAATCTCCTTTGGTGGAGAAGATTTTCTGGAAATCATAAGTCATAGCACTATTCTAGATGATGGGAGAAGATCTATTTATTTATTTATTTATTTATTTTGGTGAGGCAATTGGGGTTAAGTGACTTGCCCAGGGTCACACAGCTAGTAAGTGTCTGAATCCGGATTTGAACTCAGGTCCTCCTGAATCCAGGGCCGGTGCTCTATCCGCTGCGCCACCTAGCTGCCCCGGAGAAGATTTATAAAGTTTAGAAAAGATACCACTCTAGAACTTCATGGAGTTTACCATGTAGTAGGAGCATTTGGTACACATACAATTGATTATAATATAAAATAACATGATAAATTAATAAGAAAAGGCTATGTACTTTACCTATAGCACTCTCATGCTTTCAAGGAACTCAATGGTGTATTGTCTGAACCACTCTAATATTGTTTTTTCTACACATTATGAAATAACTCAGTTTTCTCTTCTTTGCATTGAGGGGCAGAGGATAGAAGACCTTCCCTGGAGTCTTGAGTTCAAATCTAGCCTCAGAGATGGGGCAAGTCATTTAACCCCATTTGCCTCAGTTGCCTCATCTGTAAAATGAGCTGGAGAAGGAAATGGCAAACCACTCTATAATCTTTGCCAAAAAAACCCAATCCCAAATGGGGAAGAGTTGGACATAATTCAACAACAGTAGGTCTGTTTTGAAGCATAAGTAACTAAAAGGACTATGAATAAACTTTGCATTAACTCAATTAAAAAAATTTTTTTTTGGCTAATTGGCATTGTGACCTTAAACAAAGTCATCTCACTATGCTTCAGTTTCTACATATATAAAATGGGGATAAAAACACCTGTTCTGGGGGCAGCCAGGTGGCAAAGTGGATAAAGCACCGGCCCTGGATTCAGGAAGACCTGAGTTCAAATCCAGCCTCAGACACTTGACACTAGCTGTGTGACCCTGGGCAAGTCACTTAACTCTCATTGCCCCGCAAAAAACCCAAAACAACAACAACAACAACAACAACAACCACAAAAACCACACCTGTTCCTTCTACTTACAGGGTTATTGTGAGGATCAACACAACAATGGGTGTGAGACTGCTTTGAAATGTATAAAGCAATACATGAGAGAGGTGTTATTACTACTGGTAGTCTAGGCCTATAATCCAGTGACTGATTTTGCTATGGCTTATATTACTAATTACAAAAGATCCCCTAATTATAATGAGAGCCACATTTATGGAGCGTTATAAAGTTCACAGTGCTTTACATATGTTTATTGTCTCATTTGATCCTTGCAATAACCCTGTTGTTATAGGTTTTATTATCATGCTCAGTCTATAGATGAAGAAACTGAGGCCCATGGTCATATAACCAGTTTCAGAGGTGGATGGAATTCATTCAGTCAGTCAGTTACTAAACATTTATTTAATGTTTACTAAGTTTCCAGGCCCTTTGCAAAGTACTGGGAGTATAATAAGATACAAGTCAAGTCTCTCCTATTTTTACTCCATTGTGCTGCCCTAAATGACAAATTCTATTGCTTATGTAGTTAATATGGTTTTCAGAAATTAAAAAATTCTATGTTATGGTTAGTTAAATTTGAATAGATGTTTCACAAAAAATATCTAATTTACCAAAGTTGCAAAGCTGTCACTAGAAATTTTGGTATTTTGGTGAGTATCACAAACAAGGCCAGGACAAATAAGATATGAACTATACCCTAAGTTGAGGAGGGCAGAGAGAGAGAGACCTGGGCCACCATCTGTAGTTTCCTATTTTAACTACTTAGGTGTTAAGCTCTGTTGTTGTACTAAAATGCTGTCAACACCCTTTTAATTTGGCATCCTGGGTTCAAGTTCTGATCACCCTACCGTAGTTCCAATGCTGCTTGGCCTATCTCAGTAAGTGCAAGTAAAAGTTTGTGCTGCTTGAATAATAAAACATACTGATTCTTTGATTTCCCTTTCTGTGTAACACCAGGAGGAAAGGGCAAAAATTAGAAATAAAATTTGTGAATCATCACATAATACATTTTGAACCTCCAGTAATCACAAGACTGTAGTAAAGCATTAAGCCATATTCCAGATGTAACCATGCTCAATCGTAATGCACAAGAAGTCAAACACAAGGAAAGGCACATAACCTTTGTGGGTGAGGCAGATTCTTTGGAGTGCTACCTCATAAAACAACAAAAAAGTTTGTCCAGAATCACAGAGCAGGGATGGTAGGACAAACACACAGACAAATACACAGTTATCGTGTGTTTCGGCATATTTTCTGTCCCCTAGAACAAAGCTTTCCATGTGAAAGAAACTTTAACCTTCTGATCCTTTCGAAAACACCCACAGCTCCTTTGACTCAGAGCTGAAGCGAAAAACTAGTGCATTTTCTAGAGACTGAGCTAAAAATATTCTCTATATCTCTTCTCCTCCTCCTCCTCCTTCTCTCAGCTGCAGGATTCTAACCCAATTAACAAACTGATTTAAATTAAAATAAAATTGTGATCTGTCTCCGCTTCCTTTGTGCCCTCCCATCTGTTGAATCCTACCTTAAGTAACACTTTTAATTTTCAGTGTCCAACTCAAGGTAGGAAAGTAAAAATTAGGACTGGAGCTGTAGCCGTCCTCGAAGTATTTGAGGAGGTTTATGGAGCTATCGATTATCACTAGATCTTTTTCTTGTAGAAGGAAAGGCCATATTTCCACAATTTTACAGTATCTGGGTTAGATTGACAGTGTTTTCTAGATAATAGATGATGCCCTAAAGATAGGACTTTTTTTTTATAATGTCCTATTTATACACCTCCACACAGGGATCAAAGTACTGGATTGGGATGTTTGAATTTTCATAGCTTTGAGTGATCACTGAGGACAAAAATGTCAAATGAAAATGAAAATAATGATGGAAGCCGTGGGTATTTTACCTGTTCAAATTACCTCTTTAAGCTCAGTATCTCAGAAGGGCTTCACAAGCAAAATAACCATCATGTCCCTGTTTCTAGTTCACTAAGAGAGGCTAAAGAACCATCCTCTCAATCGCACCGTAAATTCAATAGCAAAGCAGAAAACCCAGACTGGGATCAGAAAGGTCTACTTTTATGCCCTCAATGGGGCCATAATGTTAATGTTTTATTGCTTGGCTGGTTTTCCAGGTCTTCAAACCTGCTGCTTCCCACCTCAAATCTTACTTAAGCAACAACATTTATTAAAAATACATTCACGCGGGACAGCTAGGTGGCACAGTGGATAGAGCACCGGCCCTGGATTCCGGAGTACTTGAGTTCAAATCCAGCCTCAGACACTTAACACTTACTAGCTGTGTGACCCTGGGCAAGTCACTTAACCCTAATTGCCTCACCAAAAAAAAAAAAAAAATACATTCACGGGGCAGCTAGGTGGTGCAGTGGATAGAGCACTGGCCCTGGAGTCAGGAGGACCTGAGTTCAAATTTGACCTCAGATACTTAACACTTACTAGCTGTGTGACCCTGGGCAAGTCACTTAACTCCAATTGCCTCACCAAAAAACCCCCAAAAAAACAAAAACCAAAAGAAAAATGAAAAATACATTCACTACCTGTTCTCATTTTCTTAGAACAAGTCATCTTGCTCTTCTGGTCTTCCTAGCTGCCAAATGGGCCTTGGAGTTTCTTTCATCCCTGTTATTTCATATCCTGGAAACATATTAAAACTATGTTGTTATTTTTAGAAGAATGTCTTTCTTTTATTTTATGGGCAGTGTTGGGATGTATACAAACCCTGAAGTTGTTTTTTAATCCTTTTTTAACTATGGCTTCTAGGTGGTGACCAGATTTATTTTATATCTCTTGAGGAATTTATTGGTGGACTTTGAGATGGGCACTAAATGGGCATAAGAGGAACCGTGACATAGTAGATAAATTTGCTTCAAATTAAACATTTGATCAAATCTCAGCTAAGTCACTTAATGGCTGTGTGCTTTGTATAAGTCATTTAACTTCTCTGAGACTCAGTTTTCCTGTATGGAAAATAGTTTTAATTTTAGATGGATAGATGGATGGATGGATGGATAGACAGACAGATAACTACTTCAGAGGTTTTTTTTTTCTTTGTTGAATCCTGTGTTTTGTTGGTACTGAGCAGAAGCTGCAGGTTAGAAAACCTCTAACAAAGTAGAGAAGGAACTGTTCCAATTTTTATAGTCTTAATGATTTGCTTAGGGCATGGAAACCTTAAATGACATGCCCTGGGTCACACAGCTGCCATTCTTTATCCTCACCATGACTTCAGTCGGTCCCCCATTCCTCAGCACTTTCCCAGACCTTCCTATCACTTCTGACTAAACTCTCCCTTTTTCCTAATCTTTACCCTTCAGTGAACACATTCAACTCTACACTGATTTAGTTTAGGAAAATAGGAACAGGTAGTGATTTGATTTGATTTGATTTGTTTGTTTTTCAGTGAGACAATTGGGGTTAAGTGACTTGCCCAGAGTCACACAGCTAGTGTCAACTGTCTGAGGCCAGATTTGAACCTGGGTCCTCCTGAATCTAGGGTCGGTGCTCTATTCACTGCACCACTTAGCTGCCCCAATTTTATTTTTAATAAATGGCATTGCAGGGGGTGGCTAGGGGGCACAGTGGATAAAGCCCTGGATTCAAGAGTACCTGAGTTCAAATCCGGCCTCAGACATGAGACACTTACTAGCTGTGTGACCCTGGGCAAGTCACTTAACCCCCATTGCCCTGTGCAAAAAAAAAAAAAATGGCATTGCTTAAATGAGAATTGGGGTGGGAACCAGCAGGTTTGGAGACCTGGTATACTAATCAAATCCCTTGTGGTTCCTTTTCCTGTTGATGTTCTCATCTGCTAATCCTCAACCCTGGATAATTCTCCCCATCTGATTCTACTGTGTCTACTCATATGCTACTGAATGCAACTAGATAAGTTCCATACAATAAGTTCCATACAAGTGGGCTGATTGTGTTATCTATGTAATCCTTCAGCTACCGGACAACTTTGCCATAGAGGATATCAGACTCATGAAATGGGTAAACAAACCCTCTCCCAGAATTCACTGCTTTGGTAATTACATTTTTTAAAAAAAAATTGGCATTGAGACTTCTGGAAAGAAGCCAAAGCTACTATTCAGAGAAAGCATGGCTGTGTGTCTAATCCTTTGATGTCCAATCTCCTTCATTCCTTTCCTCTAGGATACTGCCATTGCAGGTTGGTGGGAACCAGAACCAATGGGATATTCAGAGACCCTTGGCACCTCTTGGGTATTGGTGAGGTTTAACTTCCAGGGCAATGTTTTTTCCTGCCATTCACCGAAGGGAGTTATCTCAAAGCCCCCTAATTTGCAACTAAATGATTGAATACTTACTACCAGTGCAAAGTACCAGTGCTCAGTTGTTGAGAATAGGGGGAAGAAGAAATAGGAGGAGGGGACAGGGATCCTTCTCTTGGGTCTACTAGCTAAAAGTGCCCAGTGTTGATATTGTTTACTCTCTCTGACCATCACTCTTTGTGTGTGTGTGTGTGTGTGTGTGTGTGTGTGTGTGTGTGTGTGTTTGCGCGGGGCAATGAGGGTTAAGTGACTTGCCCAGGGTCACATAGCTAGTAAGTTTCAAGCCTCTGAGGCAGGATTTGAACTCAGGTCTTCCTGAATCCAGGGTCGGTGTTTTATCTACTGCACCACCTAGTTGCCCCCCCCTTTGTATTTTTGTTTGCACATTTGTCCAATAAATGCAAAAATGTAGTGGCCACCTACATCTTTTTGTGTGTGATTACTGCTGGCATAGATAGGAATTTGGAAGAGGTCTTTGCCACTTTAAAAAGAGATGGGACTCATTGTTTCCAATCCAAAACAGCTGCAAAATTATATCTGAAAACCGAAGTTAAAAGTCTATATTGTCATTTAGTTGTTTTCAGTTGTGTCCAACTCTTCGTGATCCCTCTTGGCAGAGATACTGGAGTGGTTTGCCATTTTCTTCTATAGCTCATTTTACAGGTGAGGAAACTGAGGCAAACAGGGTTAAGTGATTTGCCCAGGGTCACCCAGATAGTAAGTGTCTAAGGTAGATAGAACTTAGCACTCTATCCCCTGTGCCACCCATCTGCCCAAGATTTATACTCCTTACTGGTGCAATTTGTCCCTTGACCTAAGATAATATCTCCCCTCCTTTTGTGCTACTCATTCTGTATCAAAGGCAGGTCTTCATTACTGATTTGTTTTCTTGCCATAAAAGGCTTGTCCTCAGACACCAAATAATCAAAGGATTCCTTGGCCCCTCCTAAGAAGTCCATCTTTAAGCAAATGACACCACACTGAAGTATAATATGCCCTAGGTTCCACAGAACCACCCTGCTTTGTAAGCTGCTAATGATTGAGGGCAAATACCACCTCTGCTAGGAAATCAGTCCATTTAATGAAGGGGGGAGGGCAACTAGCAAAGCTGGTCTTTTAAGAAGTCCATTCTAGGTGGCGCAGTGGATAAAGCACCGGCCCTGGATTCAGGAGGACCTGAGTTCAAATCCAGCCTCAGACACTTGACACTTACTAGCTGTGTGACCCTGGGCAAGTCACTTAACCCTCATTGCCCCAGGAAAAAAAAAAGTACATTCCAGTACTCAGTGAGGTCTTATTGCTGGAGGTAAAGCCAATCAGGAAAATGGATGCAAGGAAACCATAAAGGAGTATACAATTAATCAGTACAACCATGGTTGAGACAGCTGTGACATGCCAAGTAGCCATGGCAATGCCACGTCCTGATAAAGTCAACCATGAGGCTCTCCACAGCATTATTCGATTAAGCTGGTGGAGTATTCAGGTGTTGCTGAATACCAAAATGGAGGAATATTCACTTTGGCTGCAGCAACCAAATTCTGTCACTGGTCCTGCCCCCACTGGGAGTCCCCCTTGATGGTTTAGCAATTGAGCTTTCAAGCTCCGGACCACTCATCAAGGCCCAGAAGTTTATATAAATAAGGACTTATTCTTTACCTACCACCGATGGTAGCTTTACAAAACTTCCAAATGGCCTGAATCTCAGCCCATTGGGAGGACTATCCAGGTCCTCTGTCCCACGGGGACTCCCTAAAAACTGGGTTGAGTACAGCAAGGTAAACTTTCTAAAGCACTAATAAATACCAGTTTTTATTAAATCTATATCTCTTCAATGGAGGGTAAAGACTTTTTTTGGAGGGGGATTTATATATATATATATATATATATATATATATATATATATATATATATATATATATATATATATATATATATTTCAAAGTACAATCAATGGAAAAAAGAATTAAATGACAATTCCATAAAAAATTTTCCCAAAATTGTTCTGACCTGATTCACATTGTTTTCTAGTGTGAGGGGTCAATATACCCTTTGGTTATTTGGTGTCAGAGGAAGAAGCAGTAACAACAGTCTCTTAAGTCAGGAAAACAAATCAGTAATGAAGAGAGACTCCTGACTTGCATGTCTAGTAAATCTCTCTTGTTTGAAGAACAGTGTGTGATTTTTGCATTGAATACTCCAGGGCATCCTATTTAAAGCCTCTTCCTTTTTAAGTGGGCTATCTGATATCAGTATTATGTAAGAAGAATTCTGTAGTTAGAAAATAAATTCAAATTCTCAATTTCACCTTACTCTCTCTTTTAAAAATATGCATTAAGGGCAGCTAGATGGCGCAGTGGATAGAGCACCGGCCCTGGAGTCAGGAGTACCTGAGTTCAAATCCGGCCTCAGACACTTAACACTTACTAGCTGTGTGACCCTGGGCAAGTCACTTAACCCCAATTGCCTCACTAAAAAAAAATGCATTAAAATAAGAAAGAATGGTATGTATATTAATAAATCTCATTAATTTCCATTTTAGGCTATTTCTTCAATTAAAATGTTAATATGGTAAATCTCTTTTGAAAACTCAAGAAAACAAAGTAGAAAGGTCAAATGAGAATTTTTTTGCACATTCTGCATTATTCTTTTATGTGAAAGAAATGGAAAATAAAATAACTAATGTGTGACATTGATTTTTATTTTTTAAAAAAGTTTTCCTTAAGCTTTTTAAAAATATCACAACAATTTCCATCTATACCTTTCTGGTGTGCCTCACTGAATCAAACACTCACTTATAAAAGAAAATAGTCCTAAATCAACTACATAAATATTATAATCAATTAATCAGAACATTCTTTTCTAGCCTTTTTAAGGAACTTACTGGTTGTTCTAGGTCAAAGCTTTTTAAACTGTGGGTCATAACCCTATATGGCATCACATAACTGAATGTGGGGGTCTTAAAAAATTTGGCAGTAAATGTGTGATTTGCATACCTACTTTACATGCCAATATTTCTGGGGTCATATAAAAATTTCTCAGGTGAAAAGGGGTCATGAGTGGAAAAAGTTTAAGAAGCCCCGTTCTAGGTGAAGTCTAACTTAGGCTATTCTGGTTATTTATGTTAAGGACTAGAACAAAATGAGGTACTCATAGATGGCCAAATAGTTGATGAAAGGATGTCTACTTAGCCATTGTCTGGACACATATCAAAAGATATTCTATGGGGCAGCTAGGTGGCGCAGTGGATAAAGCACTGGCCCTAGATTCAGGAGGACCTGAGTTCCAATCCAACCTCAGATGCTTGACACTTACTAGCTGTATGACCCTGGGCAAGTCACTTAACCCTCATTTCTCCCCCCCCCCCACACCCCTCCAAAAAAAGATATCTTACATATGAGAAAACTGAGGTCAAGAAACATTAAGCCTCTTACCTAGTCAAAGGGTATGGACAATTTTGTGACTTGGGATATAGTTCTAACTTGCTTTCCAAAATGGCTGAACTGAGTTGACAATTGTCATTTTCATTTTTTCATCATGTTTGACAATCATTTAATGAGTATGAGATAGAAGCCCAGAATAATTTTTCTAACTTTTTTTTGTTTTGCAGGGCAATGAGGGTTAAGTGACTTGCCCAGGGTCACACAGCTAGTAAGTGTCCAGTGTCTGAGGCCAGATTTGAACTCAGGTCCTCCTGAGTCTAGGGTTGGTGCTTTAATCACTGCGCCACCTAGCTGCCCCCCTAGAATCATTTTAATTTGCATTTCTCTTATTATTAGTGATTTAAAGCATTTTTTCAAAAGGTTCTTGATAATTTGCTTTTCTTCTTCAGAAAACTGTCTATTCACAGCCTTTAACCATTTATATATTGGGGAATGGCTCTTGTTCTCATATATTTGAATTGGTTCCCTAAATATCTTGGATATAGAACTTTTATCAGAGAAACTTGTGGCAAATATTTTTCCCAATTAACCACTTACCTTCAAATTTTAGGTAAATCGATTTTGCATGAAAAAAACTTTTCAAATTTATATAATCAAAACTTTCCATTTTATCTCCTGTGATTCTTTCTTTCCCTTATTTGGTCAACTAACCTTCCTCTAGTTACAGTTATGAAAAAGCATATATTTCTTGGCTCCCCTAATTTGTTTATGATGTGACATTTTATATCTAAACCATGTATCCATTTGGAACTTATCACATTATATGGTGTGAGCTGCACCTGATTTCTTCCAGGTTGCATTTCCATTTTCTGAGCAGTTTCTGTCAAAACGGCTTTTTATCCCAACAGTTGAAGTCTTTGGATTTATCACTTTGCTACTACTATGCTTGTTTGCTTCTGGATCTTGAGTTCTTAAGATGTCCTGTTGATCAACTTTTCTATTTTTTAATGAACAGTAAGTAGCTTTTGTTAATTACTGCTTTGGAGTATAATTTGATATCTGTTATTGATAAGCAGGATCTAGGTGGTTCATTGGATAGAGTGTTGGGCCTGGAGTCAGAAAGATGCTTCTTCCTGAGTTCAAATTCGTCCTCAGACACTAGCTGTGTGACCCTGGGCAAGTCACTTTGTTTGCCCCAGTTTCCTCATCTGCAAAATGAGCAGGAGAAGGAAATGGCAAACCCCTCCAGTATTTTTGCCAGAAAACTCCAAAAGATATCACAAAGAGTTGGACATGACTGAAAAACAACTAAATAACAACTGATAAGCCCCCTTTAGTCTCAATTTATTAATTATTTCCCTTGGAATTCTTGATATTTTGTTTCTCCATATGAATTTTATTATTATTATTATTTAGTTCTATAAAGTGTTCATTTGGTAGCTTGATTGGTATGGCACTGAAAAAAGTAGCTAGTGTTGTCATTTATTATATTGGCATAATATAGAAAGCATGAACAATTAATATTTCTCTGATTATTAGACATACTTTTACTTCTGCAGAGAGTGTTGTATTTGTGTAACTCTTGTGTAATCTCGGTAGGTGGACTCCCAAATATTTTATCCATTCTGTAGTTAATTTTAAAGGAATTTCTCTTTATATATCTTCCTGATGCGTTTTGTTGCTAAAATATAGAAAAGCTTATGATTTGTGTACATTTATTTTATATTTTGCTACTTTGTTAACATTATTAATTGTTCCAATTAAATTATAGTTCTTTAAAGTTTCTCCAAGCAGGCCATCCTATCATCTACAAATAGTGATCATTTTGATTCCTCTTTGCCTCTGTTGATTCCCTCAATAGCTTTTACTTGTAATTTCTATAGTTAGCATTTCTAGAACTATTTGAAATAATAATGATGATAATGGCTTGCTTTACCTCTGATCTTACTGGAAAAGGGCACTAGCATTTCTTCATTACGTACAATTCTGGCTCTTTGCTTTAGATCAATATCATTCATCATATTAAGAAAAAAAGATCCATTTCTTCCTGTGCGTGTAAGTGTTGTTAATAGAAATGGATGTTGTATTTTGTCAAAAATCTTTTTCTGGCATCTCTTGATATAATCCTATGATTTTTGTTTTTGTTATTAATCTGGTGACCTATTTTCAATGTGATGGTAGCCTCTGCTAAATTGTATTCAATATTTTTACATTGCTATTCACTGGGGATATTCATCTATAACTTTTTTTCTCTGTTTTCACAGTCAGGGAGCTTTTAGACATTTTCGTGAGCATGTGCCGGCTTTCCTGGTGGGATCCCACCTTCTAGTTATTTTTTATGTGCAGTCCTGGGCCGGATGAGGGTGCTTACTGGTGTATCTCTTTGGATTTCTTGATCATTATGTGATCTGGGGCCCTTTTAAAGTCATTGTAGAAGTGTATGTAATAGAGCTGGGCTCCTGAGCTTCCACATTCTCATTTTAGCTGGAGGTCCTTCCATCATCTTCTTTATTAACATATATGATTAATTCCTCAGAGCTTGCTTTTTCTTTTTTAAGTTCATCAAAGCTGTGGCTGGTCCTTCAGTCACCCTGTAATTACATGAAGTTTATTGAAGAACTTCTTCACAAGTCAAATAGACAAGCGTTTATGAAGCACCTGTAATGTGTCTGGCTCTGAAAATACAAAAAAAGCTAAAAAATAGTCCCTGTCCTCCAGGAGTTAACAGTGCAATGGAGGAAGACGAGATGGAAACAACTTTGTACAAACAAGATATATACAGGATAAATTGTAGATAACCAATGGAAAGAAGGTATCTCCTAGAGGAATAAGAGTAACGAAGCTTAAACATTTGGCTATGTGTGTGTGTGTGTTCTGTGTCATTTATGTACCTAGGAATTCTCTTCTGTACAGGGGTGTGCGGTAAACTCATTGATGCCTCAGACACAAAATCGTTTGGAAAGTATGGGTAACGATGGCTCTGTGACACCAGTTACTTATAGTTGTGTCCTTGTTAATGTCTTTTGAACCCATCCCTTTAGCTCTTGGACATGAGGTCATAGGACTGTAGGGGTCTGTGGTGGTCAGTGGTCACTGTACTCTGACAATAGTCTTCATTTTGCACAGAGCTGGTCATGTTACTTCTCTATTAAAAAAAAACCCCAACCAAACCAAAACAAACTATAATGGTTCCCTACCACCTGTTGAAAAAAAAATTGAACTCTTTTCTTTACGTGGTATTCAAGGCCTTCTACAATCGAACACCACTGTACCTCTCACACTGTACAGAATAACACTTCTTTCATTTACTCCTGACAATTGCTGCTACTAAACCAGCCTCTTCTGTCTTTTTTTTTTTTGTGAGGCAATTGGGGTTAAGTGACTTGCCCAGGGTCACACAGCTAGTAGGTGTTAAGTGTATGAAGCCGGATTTGAACTCAGGTGCTCCTGACTCCAGGGCCGGTGCTCTATCCACTGCACCACCTAACTGCCCCCCTCTTCTGTCTTTTTAACTTGTGTTTTTCTATTTCTCTGGGCCTTTGTTTATATTTTTCCCTATGCCTGCAATGTCTTCCCCTATTTTCAAGAGTTGAAATCCTATCCATCCTTTAAAGCCCAACTCAGGTGTAATTTCCTCTTTATCCTCCAAGTTTGTATTAGTTTTACCTTTGGACCTCATAAAACAGTAGGTTTTGTGCCTCTCTGATGAACATATTGTAGATTATTATTATCTGTGTTTGCATGCCTCCCCTTACCAGACTGTGAGTTTCATGAAAGTTGGACCGTGTCTCATCTAAACTTTGTGTCTCTTCCATTGCCTGATACGGCAGGTGCTTAATAAAAGTTTATAGATTGAATTTTTGAATGAGGGTTATTCAAATATTATCACACAGCAGACTTATTCTCACTATACTTATTACATGGTACCCCTAACATTTGGAAGGTGCCCATCTTCCTGGCCTTCTACTGCTAATTAAACCCTAGAACACTTCAAAATTTCTTCAGGGAAATCAGTAATAATAAAATTGTGAAATTGGTCTCACCATCCACCCTGGAAAAACAAAGTACATGAATGTAAACGCATTGCCCAAATGATACTGTGAAATTAGAAAGACAGATTGTTGAAGTATGTTAGTCCATCACCCTCTGTGTAGATCTCTAACTCCATGTATAATGCAATATATCTACACAAGAATATGCACATGTATATTCTATGTATATACATGAATATATGTGTGTATGAATGAAGGAATTAACAGATAGCTTGGATAGATACTAAATTGGGCCCCGAATTGAGTAGTAGTAAGAGGAGACTAACCTTGTTGACATTTAGGAAATTGTGCAATGTTTTCAGTGATTCCAAACTACTTGTTACTGAAATAGTCAATCTGTTTAAAGCCAGTATTCCCCTGGTGATGTTACAAGGCTTTCAATATTGGAACACAGAAAACTTGGAAGAATCAAAATGATAAGTAATCCAAAGGTCAGCTTTACCTGATGTGGAGTAAGGGACCAAGGGACCACTGAGGGTTTGCTGTGTCATCCCCAAATGACCAGTCTTTCAAAGGTGAGTTCATGGGGCAGCTAGGTGGTGCAGTGGATAGAGCACTGGCCCTGGATTCAGGAGTACCTGAGTTCAAATCCAGCCTCAGACACTTGACACTTACTAGCTGTGTGACCCTGGGCAAGTCACTTAACCCCAATTGCCTCACAACGCCCCCCCCCCCAAACCAAAACAAAAACAAAGATGAGTTCATGTTACCCCAGAAGGGGCCAGGGCAACTCAGTACATTTTCTGTGGGATTTCTCACACAGTCTCAACTCCACACCTCCTCCATTTATCCAGTCCAATAAATTAAACAAATACCTATTATGTTAAAGGTCCTATGACAGGCACTGATCCTGCTCTCAAAGAATTTATACCCTACTGGAGGGATATAACATGCAAACAAATGAGTGATGATAATTAGAAGAGGAGGAGAGGCGGCATTACAACTAAAGGGACCTGGAAAGGCTTCCTGCAGGTGATAGCAAATGTACTAAGTCTTGTAGGAAACTGGGGATACTAAGAGGCGGTGGGAGTGAATTCCAGGCATGGGAGATAGTCTCTGCAAAAAAAATATAGACGCAAAAGATGGTGTCCTGAGTTTTCTTCCTTCTTTCCTCCCTTCCTTCTGTCCTGCCTCCCTTCTTCTCTCTTTTCTTCTTCCCTCCCTCCCTCCCTGCTTCCCTTCCTTCTTAACTCCATGCCTGGTGGGTGCTCTACCCATTGGGCCACCTAGCATGTACACACATAGATCACTTATGTATGTTATATATAGTATATGTATATACCGAATCTCCCAGGGAGAGCCTCCCTCTGCCACGGGCAATCATCACGCCTTGCTCTGTATCTTAGACCAGTAGAGAGTTGCTTGGATCACTGAGGGTTTAAGTGATTTGTCCAGAATCAGAGGCAGTATGGGGCAGAAGCAGAGGTTTTCCTAACTCCAAGTTCAGATCTACCTATTATACTACATACCCTCTCAATTTATAGATTTTCTATACATTATATTCTACATTACAGATTTAACGGTGGGAAGTCAATGTAACCATTTCAGATATTGAACTTTTACATATTTAAACTTCAAAACCTGAATAATTAAAAAACTATGTACAGGGGCAGCTAGGTGGCGCAGTGGATAGAGCACCGGCCCTCGAGTCAGGAGTACCTGAGTTCAAATCCGGCCTCAGACACTTAACACTTACTAGCTGTGTGACCCTGGGCAAGTCAGTTAATCCCAATTGCCTCACTAAAATAAAAAAAAAAAACAAAACCTATGTACAACCTGAGCCTGTTGCACTGAACCGTGCCAGAATTCAAAAGCTTTTAGTCCCGAAGGACCTGGGATCCAATTTCATTTTAAAATTAAATTTCTTCTTTTTTCAGTGAATAAAATAGATTTTTCTCCATTCCATCCCCCTCTACCTGCCATTAAGGAAAAGAAAAAACCCAAACCAAACCAAACCCTTGAAAGGAATATGCATAGTGAAGCAAAACAAATGGTCACACTGACCATGCCCCCCCAAATATGTCTCATTCTGTTAGTCACTTAGCATTTATTAAGTGCCTACTATGTTCCAGTTACTATGCTAAGCTGTAGTGATACAAAGAAAGGCAAAAGACAGTTTTTGCTTTCAAGGAGTTTACAGTCTAAAACTTCAAAAATATTTTAAAAAATATAAAAATTAACTATATTCAGTTTTTAGCTTGGTTCTTCAAGCTGGTGGTTAGAAGAAGCAATGGTTCATACAAATAATCTATTATAATATTTATCATAAATTCGGACTTGTCAAATGATAGACTTGGTTTTATAGTTTATAGAAATATGCCTAACTTTCTATACTAGCATCCCCTTCATAGGGGTAAATGATTTACTTAGACTTATTTAACACAGGCTTAGTCTATCACCTTTCTGTTAGAAAGTACTGAGCACAGGTCCTGGCACACGGTAGGCACTTAATAAATGTTTGTCTCCTCCCTCCATTCTTTCTTTCTTTCTTTTTTTTTTTTAGTAAGGCAATTGGGGTTAAGTGACTTGCCCAGGGTCACACAGCTAGTAAGTGTTAAGTGTCTGAGGCCGGATTTGAACTCAGGTACTCCTGACTCCAGGGCTGGTGCTCTATCCACTGTGCCATCTAGCTGCCCCCCTTCATTATTTCTTATGACATAATAATATTCATTACACTGATATACCACAGTTTGTTTTGTTGTTGGATCATTTCAGTTGTTTCCAATTCTTCATGACCTCAATAGGAATTTTATTGGCAGAGATACTGGAGTGGTTTGCCATTTCCTTCTCCAGCTCATTTTACAAATGGGGAAACTGAGGCAAACGGGGTTGAGTGACTTGCCCAGGATCACACAGCTAGTGAGTGTCTGAGGCCAGATTTGAACTCAAGAAGATGAGTCTTCCTGATTCCAGGCCTGGTGCTCTATGCACTGAACCACCTACCTACCCCCAGAATTTGTTGAGCTATTTCTTAATTGATGGGCACCCTCTTAGTGTCCAGTTCTTAAACTCTACAAAAAGCGCTGCTAAAAATATTTTGTATGCATGGGTTCTTTTTCTTCTTTCTTTGATATCTTTTGAGTGCAGGTCTCACAGTGGGTCAAAAGATATATGCAATTTAGTAACTTTTGGGCATCATTCCAAAGTGCTTTGCAGAATGGCTGGGCCAATTCATAGTTTCACCAACAGTGCATTAATGTACTTGTTTTTCTACAGCTGAGCTACTTTTAATTATTACCAAAAATGACCATAGCCTCCAGGGTTGGGCCTTAGAGATCACTTAGCTCAATCCCCACATTTCTCAGGGGAGGGGAGTAGAGCCTAGAGAAATTAAGTTACCACATATAAGTCACTTAGCTTCTCTGAATTTCAATTTCCTCCTTTGTAAAATATTATATACCTTACAGTGTTGTTGTGAATAGAGCACTTTGTAAACCTTCAGTTATGGCAAATGGGAGTTTCAACTAAACGATTTACTTAAGGCTGCACTGATAGCTCATAGTAAACCTTAAATTTGAACCCAGGTTCTTTGATACCAAATGTCATTGTATCATTATCACCATAGCCTCCATCACCATCACCATCAAACAACCACAATAACTAAAATTTATAAAATTCTTTCATGCTTGTAAAATGGTTTCTGCTTATTATCTCATTTGGCTTTCACAGTAACCCTGTAGCTATGGTGCTATTATCATCTGCATTTTATCCCTTGATCACCTCTTTGATTATATGTTTCCAAGAGATTTGCAGCTTTTGCCTTATATGTTTTTAATGGAGGAACTGTCCACTGACAGAGAACATGTGTTTTTTCAGTCAGGATGAAGCTGATGCAAATAAGAGGAGCCAATAAGGAACATGTAAAGAGAAAAGCGTTTGTGAAAGAAATAGAAAGAGTTTAGCAAAGGGCTGTATCACATTTCTTTTTGTTGCTATAATAGCAATTTGGCTCACTTGGCCAGCCAGCCCTAAAGAGCGCACATCCTGTTTTCCAATTACAGGAGGACAAGTTAATGTCTCTTGCATTACACAATGACATTTTTGGTTATTTAGCTAACTCCTTTGCGCAGGTTACCCACCTTAATCAACACCATAAAACGGGACTAACAGCAGCATCTGCTGTTCCTGCACCTGGTGCAGAGTCCTAATGAGCTTCTAAGACAGGAACACATTCAATCTGGCTGCTCAGCATTTTCAGCTAAGCTGAAAAAGTAGAAGGGAAAAAAGGAATATGTGAATTGTAAACAGAGAAAGAGAAAGAAACAGGATGTGTTATTGGTTAGAACAAGAAGTTATTGATTCATCATGTAAAAAAGATGAGCAACCTAGCATAATATAGCCCTTCTAAAATAGAATTAGATGGAGTGGTAATATACATATCGCCTGGCAAAGAGACAGAATTATTGGGAGCAATAAAAGTATGCAGACTTTCTCCCTGGAAAACCATTTCATAGGCTATTTATTTTAAAACAGGACACTTTAGTGTTTTGATAGCATAAGAAACAAAGGTGAACGCTTATCAAAGCAAACCTGTTATGTAGCTGGAGTTGGAATTCAGGAGAGCCTTGAGTTTCAGTTCTGGTTCTGACACGTAATGTGTGACCTTGGATAAATCATTTACTTGACTTTGTCTTCATATTCCTTTCCTATAAAATAGTACTTGCTTTGGCCACCTCACAGGATACCTGTGGGGAAAGGATTTTCAAAAGTGTAAGCTGCTATTATTGCTATGGCTTTGATACTTTGAGCTGCTAACAATTGCTAGCATTTGTTCTATAAGAATCTAACAATTGTTGGCACTTTGAGGGGTTTGCAGAGGACTTTATGAATATTATGCAATAACAATAATATTAATAACTTACATTTATATAGTGCTTACTGTGTGCCAGGAACTGTGCTAAGCACTTTAAGATTATCTCATTTGGTCTTCACAACAATTCTCAGAGGTGGATACTATTATTATCCTCCATTTACAGATGGAGAAACTGAGGTAAGGGTCACACAGATAGCAGGTATCCGAGGCTGGATTTGAACTCAGGTCTTCATGACTCCAGACCAAACAACTGTGCCATGGGAGCTAGATGCTATTATTATCCTCATTTGACCAGTAAGGAACCTGAGGCAACCACAAGTTGGGCTACTAGAATAAAAATAATAATAGCCAATGTTGTTGTTGTTGGTCCTTTGTTTTCAAAGAGGACCAATAACATCACAGGTTGTTTTGACTTGCACATGAATTGGATTTAAGTCAGGCAGAGATTCACAGAGTCTTCAGCCTTACTTTCTCCTTCTGAGTCATTAAAGTTCAGTGGCAGAACAAAAGTCAAGATGATTGGGCACGTACCAGGCTGCAGTGGATAGATAACCATGGCTTCTTCAATGTCTAATCAAATGCTAAGTGCTTTAGCTGCTTTTATAGCTATTAAAACAAATTGTCCTTATCTACCCATTTCAACAGGAAAGTCTTCACATGCGTGGGGTAGACATCCCCCTGAGCTACAGGGACGAGTTTGAGGCCTGTTGGTTACTCTCAGCCTGTTTTAGTCTGTCTGCTGAGACAGTTTATCAGGGTGTGGGCCACAGCACATGTTATAGCTTCTTGGAGCCACAGGTGAGAGTTGGGTGAAGGTGGACACCAGAGGTGGATGAGAAGTCCTGAAAAGGGCTCAGCAAGCCCTCACATCAGAGATATTTGTCCTCCCTGAACATCCCAAATACCCTGGGTATTGTGGTAAACAGGAGGCAGTGTGGTAAACTGAAAAGAACTATGGAGACAGAAGAACTGGGTTCAAATCCTACCTTTCATGCTACTGCCTCTTGATTGTTTCAACTGTCAAATGACAGGGATGGACTAGTTGGCCTCTACTCCTTTTCAGAACTTGATATTATGATCCTCTGATTGATAATAATACATACTAGCTATATGAACCATTTGACTTCTCATGACCCTGGGCAATACTCTAAGATTATGAATTTGTTACTGTTGAGTCACCTATCTGTATCCGGGGAGGGAGTTTTTACAATAGAATTTCCCCACACTGATGAAATCACAGTTTTAGATACCTTCCATCCCCCCTTCCCAAATCGGTATAATTATCCATTTTTTTGCTTCTCTAAGAATTTTATCGATGACCCAATAGCTTTTGGTGCCAGAAATAGTGAACCAAGAAACAATCATTTTTGTAAAGCAGGGCTAAGGTTATGTTTCAGTGAAAGAGCCCGATTTAGAAGAATGTTCCCAAATCAGATATAAGGGAAGATGCTCCTTTCCTATGCCAATCACCAGGCATCTAAAAAAGCAAATGCTCAAAGACTTTCCAAGATACTGTGAAGCAGCTAAAAATATGCCTATTTGTCCCTTTTCACTTTCATTAAGCTTTTCTTCCCATAGGGGCCTAGCATTCACATTCTGTTTCCTTTCTGCACAGGGTCTCTCATCTAGACCCATCTCTTGGATAATTCCCCATACTCTGTACCTATCTCTGCCTAATATTAGAGGAGGGATGGTACGGTGTAGTGGGAAGGACACGGGGCCTCACTCAGTGTCCTTGCTTGCATCTTGGGAGGGTTGTAGTAGACACTCTCTAAGGTCCTCTTCTAGCTTTAAAATTTGTGTTGAAATATTTAATAAAATGATTTAGATTAAGGTGATAAGGAACAGAATATATCACTCAAGATGATTTGCATTTTCATAGGGGACAAACATGTCAAAGAAAAGAATATCCACAGGGCAACACTCATTTATTATTTTTGTAGGAAATGGTATTTTTTTGAGGCAGGATTGGTGGGGTAACTGGGTAGAACCTATGCTATGTTTATAGAAGGAAGAAAACATACAAAGAAGCAAAATGAACAAAAAGGCTTTTGATCATTTCAGTTAGGAATGTGATATTTGGCCAGTGTTGGAAGAAATGTCCAAGGGGTGCAGAAACTGAAATGCCTAGCAAGATTTTTACCCAGATATGGGAATATATCTTACAGCAGGTAGAAAGAAGATTCCTCTAAATGTGCCTGTTTGGATAGAATCATTAGCATTTGTATCTTTTTTTCTTCTGCTTCCTAAGGATTTATGGTCTCCCAAACTATAAAGCTGCACCTGAAGTTGGAAAGGACAATAAGAAAATAAAGATTACCAGCAGTTAGGCATCCTACCAACATCATAATTGATCTTAATGTTTTAGATTTGGGCTATCATCCACGGGCTTCACTTGGGACCAAAACCTGTGGCATGGCAATGATTTAGAAAGGCTGGCTTGCATCCAGGATTGTGTTCAGATCAGAATTACAAAATACAGTAACACTTTTCCCTTATACAGCATTTTTCCATCCAAGGCAATCAAAGCACCATGCAAACATTTGTCTATCTTAGCAACACCCTCCGGGAAGAGACATAAAATACCTTATATGGATATACTGATGGAGAAATGGGTTAAAAAGATCTAATGATTATGTGTGGCCTTACTGAATCCCAACTCGAACTATGCCCTGTGCTGGCTCTGCCCTAGATCGCAGATGAAAAGAATTTTAGAGTCAAGGATTTGATTAACTTCTTTGTTGGAGGAGGCGATTGCTGACTGGCTTAGGAAAAATTTAGAGCCTCCTGTAAGATAATAAAACAGGAAATAAATGGGAAGGAGCTGGAACAGAACAGGCAGAGCACCAGATGACATTCAACAGACAATGGGGGAAAAGCTCTCTTAAAAAGGGGAGGTAGGTCTCTGGGCCAATACAATGCCAGAAGTAGACCTGGGTAAGGAGTCTGGGGATGAAAGAAGAGAGAATGGAGGGAAGTGGTATTTGCAAGAACCCGAATCTTAATTTCAAATAAAATGTTGCTTAAACATTTAAACATTTTAAAAAGCCTAAACCTCAGAGCTATAAAACTTTAACTGATCAAATGTAAATACCACATTCTTTTCTCCAAGGGCTTTGTAAGGAATCCTACAAAGGATTGGGCACAGGTTAGATCTCAGAACTTAACAAACACAACCTAGATAAATGTCAAATACTTCTTATTATTCCACCTAAGTAATCTAGCTAAACAAGATGGAACAGAAGCTGGAAGCCTGTGAGCAATGAACAGGAAGCTTGACATTATGAAGTGAAAACACAGGTCAGAAAGTGAAGGAATGATTAACATAAAATGAAGCCTTTCTCTCATTTGCTATGTGACCCTGGGCAAGTCATCTAGCCCTCTTTTGACCTCAGTTTCCCCAAATGTTGTTTGTTCCCTAGTGGTAATTGACACTCCTCACATCTAGCTGTTGCCAAGGCTTGTTAATTCCACTTCTTTAATATCTTTTAGATTCCCCCCTCTCTTCTTTCCACTCACACTACAAGCACCTGAGTTCAGGGCCTCATCACCTACATCTGCTACAATAGTCCTTTTTTTTTTTTTTTTTTTTTTTTTTTTTGCAGGGCAATGAGGGTTAAGTGACTTGCCCAGGGTCACAGAGCTAGTAAGTGTCAAGTGTCTGACGCCAGACTTGAATTTAGGTCCTCCTGAATCCAGGGTTGGTGATTTATCCACTGTACCACCTAACTGCCCCCTACAATAGTTTTTAATTTAGCTTGCTCTATCCAGTCTCAGCCCTCTCTAGCCTATCTTTATAGCTGCCAAATTAATATTCCTAAATTTATTCCTCCTTAAGAAGTTTCTTTTTAAAATTTTGATATTTTATTATTTTTTTACCAATAACATGTGAAAATGCATTTTAACATGCATTAAAAAATTTTGAGTTCCAAATTCTCTTTCTCTTTTCCTCCATTCCCCTCTTCCTAAGACAGTAAGCAATCTGCTATGGATTATAAATGTGCAGTCATGCAAAATATATTTTCATATTAGTCGTGTTGTGAAAGAAAACACAGACAAAAAACTCACAAAAGAAGAAAGTGAAAAATAGTATACTTTGTTTTGCATTCAGACTCCATCAGTTCTTTCTCTGGAGCTAGATGGCATTTTTCATCATGAGTTCTTTGGAATTGTCTTAGATCATTTTATTGCTGAGGATAGCTGTCAGTCAGGGTTGATCATTGTACATTATTGCTGTTACTTTGTGTACTGTTCTCCTGGTTCTGCCCATTTCACTTTGCATCAGTTCTTGCAAGTCTTTTCAGGTTTTTCTGAAATTGTCATGTTTGTCTTTTCTGATAGTGCAAAAATATCATTCCATTATAATCATATACCACAACTTGGCCAACCCTACCCCAGTTGATCCTCCTGAAGAAGTTTCAATGACTCCCCATTGTCTCAAAATAAAAACCTCTCCTTTCATCTCATTCCAGACTGATTGCACATTACTTCCCCTCACATTACCCCCATAGTTTTGTGCTCCAGCTAAATCAAACAATTTTCTGTTTCCATACATGGCATTCCATCTCTGGCTTCTCTGCTGTTCTGTATCCCAAGGATCAGATAAGTTCATATATGCTCATCACTGAAAAGGTTTGTTATCAGGTGATCAAAGTTTTGGACACAGAAATTCACAAAGGCTTAGAGAAAATCAAGCCCTAAATTCATAACTGCTAACTTGTGTCAATACTCACATCCCAAGGGAGGAATGTTTACTTGAATACTCACACTGAAGAAATCACAGACCTCTTAAATTGCTGAAATACTGTATTAGCATCAATCAGATTAGCTGCCAATGGTGTGTGTGTGTGTGTGTGTGTGTGTGTGTGTGTGTGTGTATGGGGGCAGATGCATTCTGCTAAGGGCAGGGGAAGATTAGGGAAAATTCCAGAAAAAAAGATGTGTTTTATGGAAAGGGCAATCTTATAAGAGGTGATACATTTGGGGCAACTGAGCAGATATGGGATAACATAAGGGAAGGGAGAGCCTCATGAAAGGCAGAGAGCAATTTAATCCTAGAAGAGAGGTACCAAAAATTAAGGTGGGAGGATTGTTAAATACAGATGCTGCCTATTTCCCAATTTGATTCAGGGTCACAGGATCATCATGAGTTCAAGTCCAGCCTCAGATACTGCTGTGTGACCTTGGGCAAGTCACTTGATCTCTGTTTACCTTAATCCACTGGAGAAAGAAATGGGAAACCACTCCAGTATCATCTGCCAAGAAAATCTCATGCATGGATAGTATTGATGTGCTAAGGTCCATGAAGTCATGAAGAGTTGGATGTGACTGAAGGACTGAATAGCAACAGCAACAGCAACAACAAACATAACACACAACAACAACAACAAACACACAGACACAAACACACACAGTGGAGCACCAGGCCTGAAGTCAGGAAGAGTCATCTTCCTGAGTTCAAATCTGGCCTCATACATATTTAGTGACCTTGGGTAAATAACTTAACCTTGTTTACCTCAGTTTCCTCATCTGTAAAATGAGCTGGAGAGGGAGGTAGCAAACTATTCTAGTATCTTTGACAAGAAAACACCAATAAGGTCATGAAAAGTAAGATATGAATAAAAACAACTGAATAACAAAACATGCGATCATAGATTTGGGCTGGGAATATTGTTAGATGTCATTGGGGTCAAACCTCCCACTTTATAGATGAGAAAAACAAGGTACAGAGAAATTAAGGACTTGTCCAGGGTCACATAGCTAGTAAATGAGATGGGATTTGAAGTCGTCTTTCTGACTCCAAGTCCAGTGACCTCTGTCATGTCAACTCTGCCTGATGATGATCATGGGGCGAGATGTGCAGAATGAACTTGAAGAAGGGATATTAACATCAGCTGCCATGATAGTTCTTGGTATACATCATATGGTAGAAAGAGGTAGGAATAATGAATTTGAGCAACTGTCCCATGAAGACAAGGTTACCCAAGGAAGCTGTCAGCCCATTTTGTTCACCTCACTTATTATAGATCTTTGGGGCAAAAAAAAATCAGTTTAAGCAAAAATATGAAAAGTACAATAGTTGGAATCAATGTTGATACATGACATACATCAGGATGACTGGAAATGGCTCCAGATATTGAAGCAATTGGGATTAAGTGTCTTGCCCAGGGTCATTTAGCAATTCTCAAGTTTCTGAGGCCAGACTTGAGCTCAGGTCCTCCTGACTCCAGGGCCAGTGCTCAACCAACCAACCAACCAACAAACGATACATGTCTATGTCCATAGGGCATTCAGTTTCTTTTAGCTGTTAGGAAGCGCATTCGACTTATTTAAGTTAATATATATGTTCAGAAAATGGAAATGGTAGAGATGTAGGCTGGGTGCCTAGAAATAATCTACTAGGCTTGTTTATTTATTGTTCTCTGTTGCCATGGCCTATATCTCCTTGAGTATTTTTCCTTTAAAAAATCACATGCCGATATTGTAATTTATATCAACTAACTATCTGGATGTCTGAATCCAAGGTATCCAAGAAGTTCTAAATAATTTCAGTAGCAAATCTTGGTACTGAACTAAATGGAATGAAATCTTAACACTTTCCCCTGAAATACCTACCATATTTACTTAATGAAAGCAGTTTGAAAATCCTAATTTATTTTGGTATTGAATTCAATAAAACACTCATCAATCTAGCAGTCAATCCATTTGAGTGAATTTTATGCGCGCACACACACACACACACACACACACACACACACACACACACACGGAATTTGTTCATGGAATAGGGGACAATAATTAGAAATCATTGCTTGATGGTTTTAGAATATGGGATAGGGGCAGCTAGGTGGCGCAGTGGATAAAGAACCGGCCTTGGATTCAGGAGTACTTGAGTTCAAATCCAGCCTCAGACACTTGACTTACTAGCTGTGTGACCCTGGGCAAGTCACTTAACCCCCATTGCCCAGCCAAAAAAAAAAAAATAAAATAGAATATGGGATAATTTCCAGGACAAAATGATCATAATTAATATGGTTTCTGTTCCAGAGAACGGATTTTTAACATTTTATTACAAAAGTTGCTGGGGAGGGGGTTGCTGATAAAGGGAAGGAGAGGAACCTTGTGGTTTTACATGTTCAATGGAGGATTGAACAATAAGAGCCCACTATCTCCAGAAGTAGACTGTTCCATTTTGGGAGATCAAAAAAAATTATTGGGAAACTTTGCCTCATATTGAGCCAAAATTTGCCTCCTCTTAATTTCTTTCTTTCTTTCTTTTTCTTTTTTTTTTCTTTTGCGGGGCAGTGAAGGTTAAATGACTTGCCCAGGGTCACACAGCTAGTAAGTGTCAAGTGTCTGAGGCTGGATTTGAACTCAGGTCCTCCTGAATCCAAGGCCAGTGCTTTGTCCACTGCGCCACCTAGCTGCCCCCTCCTCTTAATTTCCATCCATTGGTCCTACCCTCTGAGCCCAAGCACAACCCAAGTAATCGCTCTACCACATGATGATTCTTCAGATACTTAGAGACTGTTATGTCCCTTCCAAGTCTTCCCTTCTCTACGCTAAACATTTCTAGTTTCTTCCAATGATCTTCATAGAGAACAATTTCCCTTTCCTCTGTCTTTTTTGTTCTTTTCTATACAATTTATCTCTGTTTATTTCTTTTCTAAGACATGGCTCCTACAAGTAGACACATTATTCCAGTGTGGTCTAGCTAGGGCAGAGTACATACAAGCAGTACTGTCATGTCCCTTGATGCAAACACTGTATTTCTCTAACTGCTGTCTAAGATCTTATTAGTTTTTTTTTTTTGGTTGCCACATAATTTTGTTGACTCATATTGATCTTTCAGTTCAATAAAACCGCTAGGTCTTTTTCACATGAGCTCATTTCTAGCTGTATCTCTCCGTTCTATATTTGTACAGTTGGTTTGTTGAATTGAACTAAAGCATTTTACATTTATACCTATTAAATTTCATCTTGTTAGCTTTAGCACACCATTCTATCCTGTTACTTTTGAATTTTAAGCCAGTCATCCAATGTATTTGCTAGTTTTTCTAATTTCATATCTTGTATAAAATTGGCAAGTATGTCATCTCTTCCTTCATCCATGTTATCAATGGAAATGTTGAACTGAACAGGGCTATGACCAGCATTTCCCTGAGGCAACTTCTTATCTTTGGACAGGATTTACCTGAAAGAAGACAAAATTGCTCCTTGGGGCCTGATGACCTCAGCTTTTCTGACTCAGTTTCCTGTTCCTCTAGGGGCATAAAAAAATCCCCAAAGTCTTTAGTCTGTGCTTCTTAAACTTGGTGAGTACCTAAGGCCACTATAGCCATAATACTGTGATGAGTTACTGTCCAGATCTAGCAGGAGATGAAGGGGACCTCATCCAAAGAAACCATTACTACTGTAACTTTATTCTTGTTCTTGCTGTGTTAGGGCAAAGTAAACCAGACACATGCATCTGAGGGTTGTTGTTGGTCACCTGTGATCATAGAATGAAACACAAAAGAAGAAAAGGAGTGAGGGTCCTCAAGGCCCAGGCTTAGCACTCCTACTCTAGCTGCTGCCACAAGGAAATAGCTGCTATGCTACCATTGAGTTTTATATCTTTCTGGCACAATCTGTAGAAGGTCAAAGCAGAGACCTGGAGCAGGTCACTCTCCTTTAAAGAGTCACTGGGTCACTGGGTCAATAAGGGGATATGGTCACTTTATTTCCATTTCTTTTCTACCATGAGTGATACGATGAATATCTCTCTCTCCTCAGTCTACTCTCTTATGGTAAGACTCTAGGGTATGCCTCAAGTCCTTCTACCAGCTCAGAGATCTCAATGGTCCTCAGAATTGAGTCATTACTCATACTTTGGAACTTACAAATCCCAGAATGCCAAGAAGACCTTTCCTTTTCTGTGCCATTTTCTTCCACCTTCCAATTTCTTAACCTGGTCCTTGCTTCCCTCTCCCACTGTTTCCCTACTTCTTACTGGGGAACACTTCATCCTTTCTGAAAAACTGGAGTACAAAAGCATTGATCCAGTCCTTCCAATATAATCCTCTAGTGGGGATATGCACTTATCCTTAGTACACACATAATTATCAATCATTAGTGGTAGAAACACAAGCAAGGGATAATCTCCGTAGGTCATTGGAATGGTTCCTCACCTAAGAAGCCGGTAGTACCTTGGACAGAGTACTGAGCCTGGAATCAGGAAGAGCTGTGTTCAAGTCCAGTCTCTGAAAGTCACTTAACCTCTATTTACCTCAATTTTTTCAACTGTCAAATGGGGACAATATTAGTATGTGCCTCATTAGGTTGTTAGATCATTAGGTTTTTGAGGATTAAATGAGGTAATATTTGTAAAGCACTTAGCACATACTAGGCAATCAATAAGTGTTTATTCTCTTCCCTTTATATCTTGTGGTTCCATCTAATTCCATTTGCTGTGATCTTCCTTTATTGTAAAAGGCCAGTGTATGTTGACCTGTGATTGCTTTGTTGCCAGATAACGTATGTGGTGTTGACCAGTCCAGTGACGGTACTGCCTTTCTTGGGGCTATTCAAACCAGTTTGTCTGTCCAGAGAGGGATTGAAGAGAGTTAAGGTGGTGGCCCAAACACTTTGGTCCTGAGAGGAAGATGCTAAAAAATATGGTGGGCTACAGGAAGCAAAGAATGTAGAAATAGGGGAGGGAGATGCCTCTGAGATGGGAAACCAGATAAGGATGTTTCATGAAGCAGACTGAAAGAGTGGGAAACAGCCATTGAAGCCAGGAAATTAAAACACAGGTGAGTCATCCACAGCATGTTTCATCTCTCAGACTCTGATAATTATGGTGGTTTAATTTGTATGCCCAAGGTTTTGTTATTTAAAGACTTTATTGAAAAAGCAGCCTTCCCCACTGTCGGTGTTTACACTATCCTTCAAACTTCCTGGAATTGGGGGTGGGGAGGAGGAAGGGAATTAGTGGTAGAAATCAGGTAGGAATTCAGGAAGCACCAGTGAACACCTATGCTCTCCTGGCTCATCAGTTTGTAAGATACTGAGTTCAGTATCTCTTTGACTACAAACTCTTCTTGGCCATCAGTCACTATTGGAAGGCACTATGGCATCTGAGAAGGGAGATGAGTATCCTTATGGACCTTCTGAAGTAGTGACTGGCAGAAAAAGCACTTCATGGCATTGAGGGTATTTTAGTGGGGAAACTACAAACTCCCTACCTATGTATGCTATTGCAAAGGGCCAAATATTCTGATCCTTCAGCTTCTGAAAAGATGGAAAGCACAGGGGTTCTAGGCTAAGGGCCAGATCTGGTCACTGATCTATAGGGGTCTACTTGGAGTCCTGTAGTGGTCAGCTAGCTGGGCTTGGCAGCCTCTGGACAGTTTGTAAATCTACTCAGGCACTTCCCACTCTTCCAAGTAGCATTCTGGGGCAGGCAGTCTGGTGATATGAAGAATGAGAGATGGCAAGATGGTAGAACCTGAATTTAGAAAAAAAAAATGCTGGGTTCCTGGTAAGGATGTGAATGGACTTGTTTAAAAAAAAAAAAAGTATTTATCAGCAGCAATTCCATCGGCGTTCTATCTTTCCTCTTTTCCTTTGCACAGGCTATTCCCATGCTTGGACTGTACTTCTTCCCTATGTCAGCCTCTTAGAAACCCTATCTTTATTCATAACTCAGCTCATGTGATCATTCCTATGGGAAGCCTTTCTTAATGCCCCTACAAAACACTCTCTCTCTCCTTCCTCAAATTATGGAGAGCATGCCTAATTGTTTATATGTTATATCGCCTAGGCAGAAAATAAACTCAAAAACAAGGATTGTTATTTCTATAAGGTGTGTGTGTTCTCATAAGTTATGTATGTCCCCAAAGGATTGTCTAAATGCAATTTGTGAGAGGCATTTGGAATCATGCCCACCCTTCTTTAAGAGAATTGTGATTTCCTGTCTAGAAGGGAGCACAAGAAGCAGGAGGTTGACTATTCCGTTCTTTAGTCTCTGAGACAGGTATAGGATTAAAATTATACCTATCTATCCTCAGATATATTGCTGGCCTAGGGGCACAATTTCTTCCTTTCAGAACAAAACCCACTTCCTGGTTGTTAGCCCTCAGGAAGATATATTTCCACAACCCCTTCAACCTCGACTATTTCCATCATTTGTCATCTTTGCCAATTTTCTGGGAATGAGATGAAGCCTCGGGGTTGTTTAGATTTGCATTTCTTTTATTTTTAGTGATATGGAGAATTCTTTTATATGGTTGTTAATAGTTTGCCATTTTTATTGGAGAACTGTTGATATCCTTTGCCGATTTCTCTATCAAGAAATATCTTTTAGTTTTTTATGTATTTCAGTTATTTGTTGATGTCAGGGACCATTATCAGAGATATTTTACACAAAGATTTTCCCACTTAAGCCCTGTCCCTTCTTATCTTAGTTATGTTAATTTTGTTAATGTAAATGCTTTATAATTTCATGTAATTGAAATTATATATTTTATCTTTTGTAATCACCTCTGTCTCTGGTCTGGTTAGGAATTTGCCCCATACCCATAACTATGAAAATTATGTGATCTATTTATTTTTTAATTTTTTTTATTGGTATGACCTTTTATATTCAGGTAATATATCCATTTTGCATTTATTATGGAATACGGGATTAGATGTTAGTTTAAGACTAATTTCTGCCAGATTGTGTTCTGGTTTTCCCAGAAATTCTTGTCAAAAGGAGAGTTCTTTCTTTAATAATTTGTTTTTAGATTTATTGAACACAGTGTTATTCAGTTCAATTATTTCTGATCCTCCTTTGCCTTCTTTTACCAATACCAAATGCTTTCTTTTAAAAAACATAATTACTGCTTTATAAAATCTCCCTTTTGTTCCTACCTTTTTATATAATTTTCCTTGATATTCTAGATCTTTTGCTTTCAAAGAATTTTATTATCCTATCCATTAGATTATCCCTTGGTTGTTTCACTGACCTAGCGCTAAATCTATAAAGTAATTTCATAAGTATTTTCATTTTTATTATGTTGGCATAGCTCAGCCATGAGCACTGAATATTCCTGAAGCTATTTAATTAACTAATTAATTAATTTTATCTCCTTATTTAAGGAGTGTTTTATAATTGTATCTATTCAAGTACTGAGTTTGTGTTCTTATGCTAGCTCCAAGCCAATCCATCAAGAAGTATTTATTAAGCACTCATTATGTGCAAACCTCTTACTATGTACTATAGCTAAGCACTGGGGATACAAAGAAAAGTAACAACAGTCCTTGTCCTTAAGGAGATCACATTTTAATGGACCTCTATGTCCTGAATGGTGACAAGGGGAAAACAGTTTATATAAGGAAATAGTTTATAAGGGTAGGAGTGGGGAGGGATTTTCTCTCTTCTCCCTTCCCATTCATGGAGATGAGCAATAGAATTATTTACCCACTAGGAGGACACTCCATCCATTGGTTTGAGAGGTAGTTGGAGAGAGTTCAAAGCATAACTGTGAGGTAGTTGAGACACATGGTATCCAGACAGACATGGGCACAAAAAACCAGTAACTAGAAGCCAAAACAGCTTTAAAGAGTGAGCCATCTGGCAGTAGAGACCAGAGCCGGCCATGTTTTTTAAAAATAAAATTTGAATAATACTTTATTGTTCCTCAATTACATGTAAAAACAAATTTTAACATTTTGTTTTGTTTTTAGTGAGGCAATTGGGGTTAAGTGACTTGCCCAGGGTCACACAGCTAGTAAGTGTTAAGTGTCTGAGGCCGGATTTGAACTCAGGTCCTCCTGACTCCAGGGCCGGTGCTCTATCCACTGCACCGCCTAGCTGCCCCGGACTCAAAATTTTTAAAAACAAATGTTAAGGGGCAGCTAGGTGGTGCAGTGGATAGAGCACCGGCCCTGGAGTCAGGAGGACCTGAGTTCAAATCCGGCCTCAGACACTTAACACTTACTAGCTGTGTGACCCTGGGCAAGTCACTTAACCCCAATTGCCTCACCAAACCCCCCCCCCCAAAAAAAAACCAAACAAATAAAAATTTTGAGTCCTAAATTCTCTCCCTCCTTTCCCTTCCTTCCCTACTCCCTGAGATGGTGAGCAATTTGATATAGGTTATACATGTCCAGCCATGTTTTCAAGGGAGAGCCAGCTCTGATTAGAAACGGGTGATCTCCAAGAAGACTTGGACCATCTAGACTCTCAAGTACTGAAGGTGAGATTTACCTCAATTGGCACCGTCCTTCTTCCTCTATGTGTCTCTGTGGAGAGGGAGCCTCTTGTTTATGGGGAGAGTGTCTCCTAGCTACTATTTCTACCAGGCCTTTGCTTTGAGCTGCTTGGGTTTACAGGGAGGAGGGAGTGTGTTCGAAACAAAGAACAACATGAGATAAGACACAAAGATGAGAATGATTATGCCATGTCTAAGGGACAGTGAGGACACTGATGACAGATAGCACTTAGGGAGTTAGTGGGAGAAGAAATTTGTAGTGTGTGTGCACCTTGAATTCGACTGCTGACAGACAAATGTGAATAAAAAGGACTACATTTCTCATATGCTAATTCTGGATCTTTTTTTTTTTTTTTTCTGATTTGAAAGGATTATCTTCTCTTTTATCTCCTGACCTTCTTCTGGGTCAGGGAACTCTGGAAAGTCTTCATAGAAGTGATGGTTTAGTTAGGGTTTGAAAGAAATAAGAACTTGGTGGAGAAGAAAAGCAAGATTGGGTTAAGGCACAAAGGAGTGAGTCAAATGGATTCTAGAAAAGCCCACTAGTTTAGCACTGAATTCTTCAAGTTTCCTCCACTTTCTGGAGCTATTTCCCCATGGCAGGTAGGTAGCACCAGTGGATAGAGCAATGGGTCTGGAGCCAGGAATACTTGAGTTCAAAATCCAACTTAAGACCAGCTGGCTGACTCTGGGCAATTCAATTAACCTCTGTCTGCCTCAGTTTCTTCAAATGCAAAATGGAAATAATAATGGCATCTCACTCCTAGAGTTTTTAGGAGGATCAAATAAGATTTTTTTTGGGGGGGGGGGGCAGGGCAGTGAGTGTTAAGTAACTTGCCCAAGGTCACACAGCTAGTAAGTGTCAAGTGTCTGAGGTCAAATTCGAACTCAGGTTCTCCTGAATCCAGGGCAGATGCTTTATCCACTGCGCTACCTAGCTGCCCCCAAATAAGATGATATTGGTAATGTGCTTGGTATATAGTAGGCAATACATAAATACTATTGTTATTGTCATTATTATGAGCATTGGTTTTGTTGTTTGGTCCACCTGAAAGCGTGCTTATCTGAAATAGAATGTCCTGTTTATAAGTATAACCTGGTGTCAGTTCATTTCTTTGTATATTTATCTCTGCTTAAAAGCCTTATTTAATATGTATCTTTCCAAAAACATCTTATAAATAAATATCATTCTATTCTTTGGAAAGTAGATCAGTTAAGCTGGATCCCTACTATTTGATTGGGGGTATTAGTTTTAAGTCCAGCTCTTGTGGAGTCCACAGGAGTCCTGAGTTCTTAAGGAGATTCTCAGATAGGTGATTTAGGCTATTTATGTTGTGAACTGCTTTGTCGAGAAATATTTCTTCTTCTGATGTTTCATTAATAACAGTGTATTCTTTGCATTTTTCTTTCCTTGAGGTAAGGCAATCGAAAGATGAAATTCTTTACAAGAGTCATCTGCATTATCATTTCGGTAATGTCTTACACCATGTAGGGTATTTGCTAAATAGAAATGTTTTTAAAGTGGTGTCATCGTTCACCATCCCTCCAGGACAAACTGCTGGGTAGTTCTGATTGTAGAAATCATTTAAGCTAGCAGTTCATGCAGGGAGAAAGGAAGTAGTGACTCTCTTCATGTATACCCACTAGGATGATGAAACATGATTAAAATGACTTAAAAGAAATGACCAAGTAGGGGGTTAAGAAAGGGTAAAGGAGGAGTTTCATCATGGAAATATACTCCCAGATGAATTAATTCTAAGGGGTGTTTGTTTATTGTAATCATGCATAAATGCTTGAATAATAATTACACCCCCAAATTATGTGAAAATTATACCCCTTACAGTTGCATAAAATGCTTTGCATGCCCATTAGAAACTGAGCCAAGGGACATGTAATGATGTGAAACCTAAAAGCTCCATGAAAATCATAGTCAGCTTTTTCTTTTACTTATATTTACATGCCAACTGATGAGGAATCCTGTTATATTTTCTTATATAAATAAAATACCCCCCAAAGCCTTTGACTACTGCTGATGCAGAAAGCCAGCTATAACTGTATTTAGAACATTTCTGTGGCTTTTTGACAGATGCCTTTCCCCCAGAGAATCAGCCCTCGCTGACCCCAGGATGAGAAAGCAAAGGCTTTCCCCAAAGCAGCCAAGGAATCTGTGATGTCACCTTACGTCTGGCAACCGCACCGTCATAGAACGGAAGGAAAGAAAAAAGAAAACCTTTTGATTCTGTTGTAGAAGCCAAAAGGAAAATAGTAAAAAAAAAAAAAAATTCCATGAGATTGGGTTACAGGTCACAGCACAAGTAAGAGTGTTTGTTTAAACAAAACAAAACAAAAAACTCAGCTTATAAAAGCTCTCGGATCATTCTAGCCTCATTATATATTACCCTTCTTCTTCTTCTTTTTTTTTGTGAGGCAATTGGGGTTAAGTGACTTGCCCATGGTCACACAGCTAGAGATATTACCCTTCTTAAGGCCCACTATAGTCCAGCCATAATAACATTCTCCTTGGTACCTCATACAAAGTATTCCATCTTCTTTTCCTGTGCACTGGTACTGCTTGTCTCCCATCCCTGGAATACACCACGCTCTGCTTACCACCATCTCTTAGATTCCCTAGTTTCTTTGAAGGCTCTGCTTAAATGCCATTTTCTGTGTGACATCTTTTCTGACATTGCCCCCCACCCCGACCTCCCCCCGCCAGCTGTTAAAGCCTTCCTTTCAAAATTACCTTGTATTTATTCTGTATATATCTATATATTCACGCCTCCCCCGACTTTCCTTGAAGGCAGGAATTGTTTTGTCTCTGGAGACACCAGCACCAAGCCCAATGTGAATGATTGTTTGATTGAACATAGTCTAGGATGTGGGGGATTCTTAGAGAAAGGCAGAATGGGACATGGGAATTTAGAGAAGTAAGATAGTTTTGTTGTTGAGCCGTTTTGGTCTTGTCCAGCTCCCCCTGACCCCATTTGGGGTCTGCTTGGCAAAGATACTGGAGTGGTTTGCCATGTCTTTCTCCGGCTTGGGAACATTAAAATAGTCAGGTAGTACCCATCAAATATATTTATTGCAGTATATGCTTTTTATTTTCTCCTGGTATCCAGATGTTAAGAGACAACAAGGTGGTGGCGGATAGGTGGTGCAGTGGATAAAGCACTGACCCTGGATTCAGGAGTACCTGAGTTCAAATCTGGCCTCAGACACTTGACACTTACTAGCTGTGTGACCCTGGGCAAGTCACTTAACCCCCATTGCCCCGCAAAAAACCCACAAACAAACAAAACAAAAAACAAGAGACAACAAGGTACAGCAGATAGAGAACTGGGCCTGGTGTTGGTGTAACAAGGAAGGCTAGGAGTGGGAATGTGAAACTGGGAAATACCGGGCCCACTTCATGGTTTTAGATGCTTTTATTCATTCTCGACAAAAGGAGTACAACAAGGAGGTGAGGTAATAGATAGAGCCCTAGGCCTGGAGTCTGGAAGATTCCAGTGATTCAGACACTATTAGCTGGGTGACCCTGGGTAAGTCTCTTAACCTCCGTTTGCCTCAGTTTCCTTATTTGTAAAACAGCGATAATATTAGCGCTTACCTCTTAGGGCTTTTGTGAGGATCAGATAAAATGATAATTGTAAAATGCTTAGCACGGTGCCTGGAACACAGTAAGAGCTATGTAAATGTTAGCTGTTGTTACTTCAGCTGAATAGGGGCTGGTTCTGGAGCTGCCCTAACTGGTTAATGTGTTTGCTTTATAGAAAGAATGGTGTAGAGAAAGGACAGAAGCAGCAGATGCAGCAGCTGTGTCAGGGTTATGGGAGCAGTGCCTTGGTTACAGTCAAGATGGGTCAGGGCTTCTTGGCATTCCCCCTTTGTTTCCATTTGGGTGTGTTCAGTGGGTCGCTGATCCTCGAAGGGAGGAGGCCAGGGGGTATCAGTGCTATCTGCATTCCTTAGGCTGATTGTGTAGGCCTGTGATTACGTTGTTTTGCTGTTCCAAAGTCTGGGTACAGATTACACCACTCAAGGGGTTAAGCAATGATAAACTGTGTCCCAGCTCCAGTGGAGAGCTGCATAGTGGATATAGAGCGCTGGGTCTAGAGTCAGGAAGATCTGAGCACAAATTTGACCTCAGGCACTTAACTAGCTGTGTGACTTTGAGTGGCTTTAGTCTGCCTCAGTTTCTTCAACTGTAAAATGGGAATAATAGTAGCAAGTAACTCCCATGGTTGTTATGAGGATTAAATGAAATATTTGTAAAGTGCTTAACAAAGTGTCTGGCACATAGTAGACATTATATAAATGTGAGCTATCATTAACTATTATATTTATCTCTTTTAGATGAACTCCCTCCCTTATTTTTGGGAAGTGCATCCTGCAGGAGTAATCATACCTCCTATAAATTATTTCTGTTCTGGCCAGAAACCCCGAGGGTCTTCCCCTTCCAGATTGATTCTTTTGAGAAGGCAAACTAGGCTAGCTTTTGCCTCAAGTCTCACATAACCTTTATTTTAATTTATTGTTATTTTTGCTGGGCAATGAGGGTTAAGTGACTTACCCAGGGTCACACAGCTAGTAAATGTCAAGTCTCTGAGGTCAGATTTGAACTCAGGTCCTTCTGAATCCAGGGCCAGTGCTTTATCCACTGGGCCACCTAGCTGCCCCTTCTCATATAGCCTTTAATTACTGAATGGCTGTTGCCTCAGACAAACCCAGACCCGGGAAGGACCTTAGCTTAAAAAGGCCAAGATCTCCCACTGCATCCAGGGCTATCACCAGTTGTCCTGACCTATGTATGTCTTGCCACTGGATCCAGATGATCCTAGAGGAGAGAGTGAGACTGATGATTCTACACAGCTCTGCTTCACTTAAATCTAATTGACTTGCAAGTCAAGACATTTCTTTCCTGATTTCATTGGTCCTCTTTGAGAACGAAGAACAAAACACAAACAATCCTCTAGCATCTAGTAAGGTTCATCTGTCTCCCTTTCTTCCCCAGCATTATCAATGATTTTATTGTACACTTTGAAGATGGCATCATACATAGATATTTTAATGGTTTTGCTATTTCATTGATGTGACCACTCCCTCCAGTGATGATCACAACCATCCATGCCTTCTCACCCTGTGTGACTCTTGCCTGGGTCTTCCCAAAAATCCTCCGGGGGGGGGGGGTGGTGGTGTACCCAATGCACCTCCGTCTATATTTCTTAGCAATTGTTGTTCATCCTTCATTCTCAAAGAGGACCATTGACATCACAAGGGTGATGTGTTGACTTGCTTGTAAATTAGATTTAATTGTGGAATAGTCAGTCTCACTCTCTCTTTCAGAGTCATTGAGGTCCAGAGGAAAGACAGCACCAAGAGGACTGGTGATGGCCCTAGATGCAGTGGATGACCCTGTGTGGGCTGATCATAGGCTATACTTCATTCGTGCAATGTGACTGTCCCACCTCCTATTCTGTTCACATAGCTTTCTGATGACATCCTTTCTGGTCACTTCTGCAGAAATTTGATAGAATGAATGAATTTTATTATTATTATTTTTTTAGGCAATGGGGGTTAAGTGACTTGCCCAGGGTCACACAGCTAGTAAGTGTCAAGTGTCTGAGGCTGGATTTGAACTCAGGTACTCCTGAATCCAAGGCCGGTGCTTTAACCACTGCGCCATCTAGCTGCCCCTAGAATGAATGAATTTTATAGAATTTTAATAGAATTATAGAATTGTTATAGAATGAACAAATAAAGCATTTATTAAGCATTTACTAAGTGTAAAACACTGTACTAAACATTTGGAGATAAAGATAGATTTCAAGGAGTTCACATCTAATGGGGGAGAAAACACACATGGAAGGTTTCAACTACAAGTAAAGGAAAAATATCCTGCTCCTTTGGGTACAATGGCAAAGCAGATGCTTATCCCTGTTAATGTTCTTTCCACTGTTAAAATAATTTGTTTCTGATGTTGAACCATTTGATCTAGCCTCAAGACACTTGACACATTCTAGCTGTGTGACCCTGGGCAAGTATGTCACTTAACCCAGGTTGCTTCAAACATCCAGGGCCATCTCCAGTTGTCCTAATGTATATCTTGCCACTGGACCCAGATGGCTCTGGAGGAAAGAGTGAGGTTGGTGACTTTACACAGTCCTCTCTCACTTAAATCCACTTCACTGCAAGTTATGAGATCACCTCCCAATGTCATAGTCCTCTTTGAGAATGAAGGACAAACAACAACAACTGAGGTGAGAATGTTGGTCAAGGCGGTAGTGATGGTGGTTTAACCTGTCTGGCTCATGTTATTTTGGGTCTCTCTTCAGGTGCCCTGTTGCTGAAGCTAGGCTGGTTTGCCTACACTGGGAGTAGAAGTAGGTTGACAGTTGGTGGAGATGGCCAGGCCCTTCTCCCCGGGGGTGGGGTGGGGGCTGTTTCTCCACGTGATTGCTGTTAGGGCTGGGCTGAAAGCAGGCCAGGAGGTGCTACTACTCCCAATCCTCTTGTTCTTAACTGCCTATTGGTGGCAGCTGGTCAGCAGTGGTTGCTGGTGGTGATGAGGAAAGTGAGCCCCTTTTTCATGATTTCTTTCCTCAAAGATGATAGTAAGGGCTGGACTGGAAGCAGATCCAGTAGCCTAAGGCTCTTGGCTTCAGGGATTGAGAGGAGATAGTGGTCCGAGTGGTGGTGGAAAGCATGACATAGGCTCTCTCTTGTCTCTCATTGCCTACTCATGCCTAACCTGGGTTTCTCCATTGGCTTTTGGGTGATGCTCAATTTAATTATTTTAAAAAATAGTATTTTATTTTTCCCAATTTTATGTAAAGACAATTTTTAGCATTAGTTTTTACAAGATTTTGAGTTCCAAATTTTTCTCCTCCTTTTCCTCCCTCCCTTCTTCTGAAAATGGTAAGAATTTTATATGGGTTATATATGTACAATCGTGTAAAACATATTTCCAAGTTTCAGAGTTGTGAAAGAAGAAACCGACCAAAAGAAAAAAAAACATGAAAAAATTATGCTTTGATCTGCATTGAGAGTCCATCTGTTCTTTATCTGGATGTGAATAGCATTTTCCATCACAAGTCCTTTGTAATTGTCTTGATTTATTGTGTTCCTGAGAAGAGCTAAGTCATTCATAGTTGACCATCACACAATATTGCTGTTATTGTGTACAGTGCTTTCCTGGTGCTGCTCATTTCACTTTGCATCAGTTTGTATAATTCTTTCCAGGGTTTTCCTGAAATCTGCCTGCTCATCATTTCTTATTACACAATAGTATTCTATTATATTCACATACTACAACTTGTTCAGCCATTCCCTAAATGATGGGCATCCCCTCAATTTCCAGTATTTTGCCACCATGAAAAGAACTACTATAAATATTTTTGCACATGTAGGTCTTTCCCCCTTTTTATGATCTCTTTGGGATACAAAACCTAGTAGGTTTTGCTGGATCAAAGAGTCAACTTAATTATTTTTTTTTTTGTGAGGCAATTGGGGTTAAGTGACTTGCCCAGGGTCACACAGCTAATAAGTGTTAAGTGTCTGAGGCTGGATTTGAACTCAGGTCCTCCTGAATCCAGGGCTGATGCTCTATCCACTGCACCACCTAGCTGTCCCGGGTCAACTTAATTCTTAAGGGATTGTAGAATTGCAAGCATCTATATCAATAATCTAATAAACACTTATTAAGCATCTACTATGTGCCAGGAAGTGTGTATCCATGCAGCATCACCAGCATTATATTGGGCAAGGACAATTCACAATGACAGTGTGAACATACCCAAGTTAAATCTGCCAGCAGCCAGCAAAGATGTGAGCTAATTGCTTTTAGGTACCTCAGAGGAGTGGGAATAAATAGTAGATAGGTGCTACCACCTGTCTAGGACACCTGCAGAAATTTTACCCCAAGGATTAAGATATAATTAATCAGGGGCCCAGAAGCAGCAGCTTTGAAGGCAGAATGTACGAGACCCTCCAGTCTCTGACTGAATTTAAGAGCTCAGCCAAACAAATTTTTGTTTCAGATTTGATTCATAGACTATTTTAATATTTTATGTATTTCCATAACTTTAGTCAGTCAACAAGTATCTATTAAGCATTTACTCTGTACCAGGCACTGTGCTAAGTGTTGGGTATATAAGTATAAACAGAAAGAAAGATAGTCCACGTCTTCAAGGAATTTGTATTCTAACAAGGGAAGGCAACACGTAAAAGGAAGATGGGATGAGGAACCAGGAGTATAGTAGAGAAAGGCTGGAGTACAATTGAGAGAGGAACTTTAGAAAATGGATGGGCTCACAGGAGAACAATATACACAATGACTACAATAATGTAAATGAAAATAACCCTAAAACAAATTAATCTTGGCTCTGGAGTAAAGAAGAGTAAATACCTCCTTCCTTTTGGAAGAGTGGTAGAGGATTAGGGATGTGGAATGTTGCATACACTATTAGCTTTAGTCATTGTGTCTACTGGCTTCGTTGAACTATTCTTTATTAAAAGGGAGGGCTCTTTTTTGTGTAGAGGTATAATTGGGAAGAACTGTGATATAAAAGCAAAAGATATCAATAAAACTTATTTTAAAATATATAGGTTCAGTTTCCAGTGTTAAAAAGTTCAGTGAATATGTCTTTGTTTTCATAAAGAGAAATAACCCCCCCAAGAAAATCACACCACTGACAGACATGGAGTAATAGCTTTTTGTGAGATTAAAAACAAAAGTAAAAAACCCAAACCAAACCAAAACAAAACAAAAAAACCCCCAACCCTCCCCCAAACCCTAAAAGTAATAGCATGATGGAATTTTAAATATCTCTTAAGGAAAAATTAGCTAAGAACAGAGAACAAAGAACTTAATCACAACAAATTATAAGGAATCTATTTCAGTTCCATATTATGGTCAATTTAATGAAACTCATTCTAACCGAATGCTAGTGTATTAGTTTTTGAAAGAGCAATTGTTTTTTTTTCTACTTTTCACCTAATTACTTTGATACTTCAGGGTGGTACATATTTAGATGCCTTGCTAAATTTGTGGTTATAGGAATACCTCTGAGATATTGTGGGTTCGGTTCCAGACCACTGCAGTAAAGTGAATATTGCAATAAAATGAGTCACATGAATTTTTTGGTTTCCCAGTGCATATAAAAATTATATTTACACTATACTGTAGTCTATTAAGTGTGAAATAGTATTATGTCTAAAAATGTACATACCTTAATTTTAAAAAACACTTTGTTTTTAAAAATGCTAATGAAGGGCAGCTAGGTGGCGCAGTGGATAGAGCACCGGCCCTGGATTCAGGAGTACCTGAGTTCAAATCCGGCCTCAGACACTTGACACTTACTAGCTGTGTGACCCTGGGCAAGTCACTTAGCCCCAGTTGCCTCACCAAAAAAAAAAATGCTAATGAGTCTTGCCTTGACATTGATGGCCACTGACTGATCAGGGTGGTGGTTGCTGAAGGTTGGGGTGGCATCAATTGACTCTTCCTTCCACCTGAACACTTAGAGGCCATTGTAGGTTTATTAACTGGGCTAATTTCAATATCATTGTGTCTCAGGGAATAGGGAGGCCAGAGGAGAAAGAGATAGAGGGTGGCCGGTTGGGTGGAGCAGTCAGAATGGACACAAGATTTATTGATTAAGTTCATGTCTTATATGGGCATGGCTCGTGGTGCCCCAGAACAACTATAATAGTAACATACAATATGAAAGGAACATCAAACATCACTGATCACAGATATAATCATAATGAAAAAGTTTGAAGTATTGCAAGAATTACCAAAATGTGATAGAGACACAATGTGAACACATGCTGTTGGAAAAAATGGCATCGATAGGTTTTACAAACCTTTGATTTGTAAAAAATGCAGTATCTGTGAAGCACTATAAAGTAGAATGCAATAAAATGAGGTATGCAGGAATCCTTGGTGTAGGTGTCTGGCTCACATTACAGGCACATTGTTAAATGTTAAGCACTCATTTGTTCTCTACTCTGGTTATTTCCCTTTTATCGATGTAAACACCCAAACAAAACAAAACAAAAACCAAAAATCTTTGGACAGAAAGTGTGTTCCTCAAATAATTCAACCTTTCACTTCTGTTATCAATGACCATACCATATTCATTGGTGTAAAGAATAGTTGTTTTTTTTCTCTTTAAGGTATCCTCCTGAGCACAAAGGAATATCATTTGTACTTTTCTGGTCTAGTCTTAGAAATACATACACACATACATACATGAATGCATACACAATACACATGTACACATACACATATGCATCCATATGTACATATATACACATGCATAAATATCTATATTGACAACACATGGTGTGAAACACATGGTCTTCTAGGTGGAAGGGTTGGGGACTATGGGTACAGAATATTGTGTATGCTATCAGATTTGGTTGCTTGGTTGGTCAGTTTTGTTTAATTTTTTGTTACAAGGGAGGGGCCAATATAATCATCTTCAATAGCACTAAGACTGTTGGAATACCCTGTATAATATATTTTATCCTATATGACATTATTTAGTTCTCCTAACCACGCCAGTATCTTTGCCAAGAACAACCCGAATGAAGAGTCGACACAACTGAAAAATGACTGAATGACAATAAAAAACCTGCCCAACATGTGACAATTCTTTTTTCTTTTTATTATTATTATTTAAAAAAAAATTTCCAAAGTTTTGAGTTCCATGTTCTATCCCTCTCAGCTTCCCCATCTCTCTCCCTGAGACGGTAAACAGTCAAATATAGGTTTTACATGTGTAATCACATAAAACATTTCCATAGACAATTATTTTTTTCCTAAAAATCATTCATGATATGGAAGAGTAAGACTTCTGTATGCTTTACAAATGCATGGCCACTTTCATACCTTCTTCCTGAACCATAAATTTCATAGATTTCTCCCTATCCTCATCTTTTCTTACTTTTGTCTTTACATCTTTAAATATCAAAGTGTAGATTGATTAGATTTGGAGGGTTTTGGTTTTTTTACCAATATTAAAAAAAAACACATTTCTTTACCATGATATTATCCTCCAAAACTATGGAGGTTGTGGCATAAACTCCAGTTATTTTCATGGTGGGCTTTTGCCAAAATATATATCATTGGCAGTGCAATTTGTGATGACCACATTTCACATGAAAAAAATGTTTCTTGTTGCCTTTAAGCATATGATAAAACCCACTCAGCCAACTCCTTTCTTTGTTTCTCAAAGGAATCCCTATGAATCATCCTTCTGCTTAGCTATAACTTCCCACAAATAACATACACGTACACATGCATATAATTATAACATTATATACATTCTGCATTTACACATACAATTATACACACATGTACATGCATAGAGACAAAACATAGACACAAAATATGCACACATATATTATGTCCATGTTAACATACATATGTGATACATGTATATGAAATATGTTATATGAGCTACATGTGCATGCTCATACACACACATACATACACATATGTTCTGCTGGGGTACAGTGGATAGAATGCTGGACATGGATTTAGGGAGACCTAAGTTCAAATCCTGCCTTATACACTAGCTATATGACTCTGGGCAAGTCACTTTACTCAAATTTCCTCATCTGTAAAATGGAAATAATAATAATACCTACCTCCCAGGGTTGTTGTGAGGACCAAATGAGATAAGACTTGTAAAGCACTGCAAACTTTCTCTTTGAAACAAAGGCCGGTCTTGTTAACTCAAACGTTCTTCTCATGATACTTTATGATTTGAGTGATGGAAGGTTCCAGTCCCTGAAAAACTGGAGTTGAGGAGTATCCAAAAGGCAATGAGGAGGCAAATGGTGGGCATGAGCAGGGTACAGTATAATTCAAAGAAAGAATTAGGAAGGCAAAGCTGTTTGAATTAGATATACATACATATATGTATGTGTGTGATTATATAATGTATTATATAGAAAATAATATAAAACAACACAAATGTAATATACAATATATAATATATATAAAATATTTTCCCCAGAGCTTAGCACTGTGCCTAGAATATTGTAGGTACCTGATAAATGTTTATTTAATTGAATTGATAGTAAGAATGATTGTCAAAGACTTAGCACAGTACTTGGCACAAAGGAGGAACTATACATCTTAACTAATATTATTCAATGCATGACTGTTACCTGAGAAGCAAACTAACTCAATTCCGAGAGGCCCACAACCATTGTGAACTTAACAAGCCTAGCGATTCTTGAAGACAGTCAACTTGTAATGTTTGTAACAGAAGGGAGGCTCTTCACTGATGGACTCACTAATCCTTGAGGAAATGACCTAATAACATATGCATAGATACATGTGTGTTTTTCTGTTAACCTCTCAAACACCGAAAAGATCTATTTCTTTTGTACCGTGTTATGGTCAGTACTCTGCTTGTTATATGAATGAATATTAGGTGTGGGGGGGCAAGGGTGGGGTGATGCTTCCACCATAGATCAGAATAAGAATGGAGGTGCTCTCTGGCATCTGTGGAGTGGATGATGGAAAGCAGGGACGTTCAAAAGAAAATGATATCCAAGAGTTTCCTGGGGCTAAGTTCAGGGTGAACAAATGTTGATATCATGTGGAAAACAGGAAAGGCAGGAAGAAAAAAAAATAAAAGCAGAGAAAATATAGCAGATGTAAGTAGGTTAAATAAGCCAAGGGAAAGAGAGGAGAACAGTTCTGGCTATCGATGTGTAAATATTAGAGCTGGGAAGAAATGGACCTGAACCTAAAGTAAATGCAAAGAAATGGAAAGAGAGAGGGAGAGTTATTAAAAATAAAGAGGCCCTCAGTACCTGGGGAAACTCTATCCTTTCTAGCAAAATTGATTAGAGTGTCTGCTCCAAAGAATCTTCGCAAAAGGCCCTGTATTGCTAGGAAAAGCAATTTGTCCTAACTTATGAGGCATTGAGCATTACCAAATTGGGAGTATTACATGTTGCATTACATTGGATGACTTTTTAAAGAAAGATATGGATCAGTTTTATAATGCTTTTAATCCTCTCTTCTTTCCCTCCTGCCTCATAACTTGCTTGCTATTTTAATCATTTAGTGGTATTTTGGGGCCTTGTTATCTGACACTGATATGTTAGGAAGAATTCATCTTTGTGACTTTTATAACAGGCAATTATGGGAAGCAAAGTTTTGATGGAGTGACAGTGTGATACAAATTAATGACAACATGTATAATGAACAGAGTTTCTTTTAAACAGCTCAAATGCATGATTGCTTTAATTATTTGTACAGCTCCAATTGAGAAGTAATTGTAATTGAGCACAGGTCTTTTACGGTACCTGAGGTGACAGTCTGCTACCAGGAAAAAAAAAAGAGTGGCAAGTCTGGGATAGTGATAACTGAAATGGTTCTCTTTCCTATAGAGCATGCAAAGTACAGTAATTATCGTTCAATAAAACCTACAGGAGGCAAGGGGATAAAAATGGCAGCTATTAAGACAAAGAGGCTTCACAGGGCATTGATGGAAAGAAAATCTATATTAGATATGAGCAGGGGAGGGGATATTCAAAGAAATATTTTAATTTGTTGCCACTGTATATTTTTTACCCACGGTACTCATGCATAAATGTGTATCAGGATAAGGTTTTGATGCATGACACTAGAATTTACTGAGCACCATGGGGGCATTAAAAAACAGACATAGTTATCCCCACTACTGAGTAGCTTACAGTTTCATTAGAGAGAAAGAAAAATTATACACAATAAACTAATTGGAGAAGAGTCATAATTAATCAATAAAGGATTTATTAAGCAACTTCTATAAGCTATGAGTCACTGTGCTAGCTAGACCCTGTGAATACAAAAAATGAAATCTCTGCTCTCAAGGAGTTTATAGCTAGAAGACAAATTATCAATGGGTACAAAGGAATTTGTCATAAATTAAGGACACAGACTGAGGGAATATGGAGTAAATATTGATCTGGATGAAGTGTGCTGGTGTCTGTGTTCATTGATTTATTTATTTGGTCTAGACCAGCAATTTCATATGTATGGAGAATCTCATCAACCAATGCAGATGTGCATCTGTGCACCTTATGGTCTCAGATGTGGGCCCAGGGCACTGAGAATTTTTTTTTTAAATTTTAATTTTTTTGGTGAGGCAATTGGAGTTAAGTGACTTGCCCAGGGTCACACAGCTAGTAAGTGTGTCAAGTGTCTGAGGCCGGATTTGAACTCAGGTACTCCTGAATCCAGAGCCAGTGCTTTATCCACTGTATCATCTAGCTGCCCCCAGGCACTGAGAATTTAAGTAACTTACCCATGGTTCCGTAGCTAGTATGTGTCAGAAGCAGGGACCATGCCATTTTGGATTTTTGTATTGCTAGGATTGACCACGATGCCGTCATACAATTAATGTTTAATACAGGTTTGTTTCATAAACATTAAATGTTTGTTGAATGGGAAGCATGAACCAGTCTCATTGAGTTTCTTTAAAGATTTCTATACCCATGGAGACTATATTCTGGAATATTCCTCTACCTCTGTCGCCTATTTTCCAGGGTTGTTAGAACCAAATGAGAGAATAATTATAAAACATTTAGCACAGTACCTGGTACATAGTGTTAGATAAATATGAGCTATTATTAGTAGTAGTAAGTGGGTCCCTGCCTTGTTGTTAGTATAACCAAATACCTACTTAATTACCATCCCTAGGGGCTGGATTCCTTGCCTCTGAGTTTCAGTGTCCTCATGAATGGGTCCCGGTACCTGATGTCAGACTTCCTAAATGCCAGATGCCTGCCTATTTGAACCTCAATTAGCCAAGAAATTTCCCCTTATCATGGTGTTAAAATGAAAATTCTTTGTATTTAGGATTTTATCCTGATTAACAAGACAAAACTCAGGAAAAAGAATTAAAAGAGGTTATGAAAATATGTCAAAGTAGCAAAACATTGATGGGCTGATCACTGGAGATTCAAGATGGAGCCAGTTTTTATTCACAACTTTCATAATGAGATAAAGACAATTTGTATAGGCCCATGTCAGCAAAAGGGAATGGGCCATTGCATTTCAGCCCTTCCCCTGTTGCCTGTATGTGATGGTTAACAGGTAGGGATGTGTACTGGAGACCAGGTAACACAAAATTGTCAGACTGGATGATGCCTCCTCCAACACTGATTCCTCTCAACAGAAATATGGAAGTTTGTAGCAGGGATGGGTTTGAAACCAGCTTCTCTGCCAGTAGAAGTAAAGACCATTTTGTCCTCCCTTCAAAATACCCTTTAGCAGATTCACAGCAGCTAAGGGCTTCTTAGCTCCCAGATGAAAATGGCGGAACCAGTGAACAAAGCCATCAAGGGAACCTTGCTGAACATTATCAATTCAAGTGAGGAAGCAGGAAAGGAAAGTGTTTTACATATGGTAAGTTTCTTTTTTTTTTTGTTTTATCTTTGCAGGAAGGAAATTTAGGGAGAAGCTGGGCTAAGTAAGATAATTTAATGGATTAAGTGGTACCCGTTGGCCAGGCTTGGTGATGTAGTGGAAAGAGCTCTGGGCTTGGATTCCAAAATCCTAGGCTGGAGTTTCAGCTCTGATGCCAACTAGCTGGGTGACCTATTTCATTTCTCTGTCAGTTTTCTCACCTATAAAGTGAGAATAATAATACTTATATTACCTCTCTCTGAGATTAGTAGCTGTTGATCTGCATCAGTAAATGAAATTTCCTCACCCGTCTGCTCCTTGCCCTCAGTAAAATCATAGCTCTGGACCATTACCTGCTCCCCAGGGTTATCGTGAGAGTCAAAGAGATGATGTCCAGGGAGCATCCTGTAACTGTAAAGGATTACTTACATAAACATTATTATGCCTCTAAAAGGTCCATTCATTTGATAGCTGACCTAATAAAATCCAGAGTCTTGGTTAAAAGAGGGGACTTAGGGCCATACTCAGCTAATGTCCCTCGAAGTATAAACATTAGTAGCCTAAAGCGGAATCTTGTTTCCCCTATATCTACGAATGAGAAGAATGAATATCTGTATGAGAACTATGAATGAGAGAGAAACTTGAAGTTAATTGGGAAAAACTAAAGTAATGGCAATATTGTTTTTTATTTTTATTGATATGTTTTGTTTTTACCTCATCTTCATTTCTGAATATTTCCCTCTCTTCTCTCCTAACCAAGAGCCATCCCTTGTAACAAAGGATAAAGAAAGAGAAAAATAAACAGTTTACCAAAACTGACCAATATACTAAATGAAATCTGGCGGTATTTGCAATGTTCTATACACATAGCCTGCCACCTCTGCAAATAGGGGAGTAAAATACATTTTTATTCTTGGGCAGGGGGAGGTTAGGTTATATAACATTTCTTTCCTTTCATTTTCTTTTTTTGTTTGTTTCCATTTACATTATTGGAGTTACTGTGAATATTGTTTTCCTGGTTCTACTTATTTTTCTCTGAATCAATTCATAAAAGTCTTTCTATGCTTGTCTGAATTCTTCATATTAGTGATAGAGGCAGGGAGGTGGCACAGTGGATAGAACACCAGGCCTGGAGTCAGGAAAACTCACCTTCCTGAATTCAAATCTGGCCTCGGACATTTACTAGCTGTGTGACCCTGGGCAGGTCACTTAACCCTGTTTGCTTCAGTTTTATCATTTGTAAAATGAGCTGGAGAGGCAAATGGCAAAACCATTCCAGTATCTCTGCCAAGAAAATCCCAAATGGGTTACAAAGAGTAGGAAATGATTGAAAAAATGACTAAACAAGAGCATTATTGCTAGGTACCCTGCTAGGTCCTGGGGATAAAAAAATTAAAAACAATTCCTGCTCCCAAGGAACTGACATTTCTATGGTGAGAGGTTCAATGTCATGCATGAAAATAATTAATACATAATTTATATAATATATAATTTATTCTCTTTATATAATACAGATAATAATTCCAGAATATTGTCTTCTGTTATAGAGCCAAAAAATGCGGGAATTTGAAAAAGGCCTATTGTTGGTCTCAATAGTTCAGACCTATGATTTTTTCAATATAGGGGACTTCTATTGTAGAAATTGCTTTCATTAATGCAGACTGGCAACTTGTACATGACTCACAGTCTTAGCGAGTTACCCAGATTTTTTTGTAGTAAACATCCCATTTTTGTGGGGTGTCAGCCACCTATCTAATCTCTTAATACACTCAAATATCAAATCATTTAATATCTCCATCATATCCAAAGGGGAGGCCTGAAGGTGAGCTGACCCCAAGGGTGCTGTGACTTGACTCCCAGAGCTGTGTTATCAACCTATTAGTGATGGAGAAAGTGGCTCGCATCCCACCTTCTGTATGACAACCATTCTAGGTGCCTTTTCCAGTACAGCCATATCTACACTTATCCCCCAACATCCTTCGTTCTTCATCTTCCATATATTCTGTAAGCTCCCATCCTTCCTCCTTTGCCACATTGCCTCTTGTTATATAAACATAATGATTTTAAACAAAGTGCATAAAGCAGTTTGTAACCATAGAGTGTTACAGAAATGTTAGTTATTATTTCTCTTCTATTTCGGGTCACAACAGCTTCTATAAACAGAGATTTACTTAAGTTGTGTTCTCATCACCTAAGCATAAGATGATATGGGAAATTAAAAACGGCTACCAAAGGTAATTAGCAAAACAATCTCACTACCCTACCCAATGAGTAACTTTGAAATGAATTTGGAGCCCTAGTCCCTGAGAAGTCAAGATTAAAATGCCAAATGGTGTTTCTGACTATCCTTTCATGCGGTTTGGGGTTATCTGGCTAGAGTTCCTTATGGAATATTGCAATTATCTGCAAAACAAGTTACAATTTAAAAATGAATGAGTAGGCTGCAAAACATTACAAACAGAAAATTATGGAGGAAAGAAGCACAGTAAGAGTTGTCATCAAAGAAATGTTCAAGCAAAAGAGATGAGCTGTTTACGTGATGAGACTGGTAATGTATATTCCCCTGCAACCCTTACTGGGCCAAGAGAAAGCAAGGAACTCTTCCAGTATGGCCGGTGAGCATCATGTGGCAACTTTATGGGGAATGTGGACAAGAATGTCACAGGACGATCAAGACTGCATTGGTTATGAACTGCACCATTGGAGGGCACACCCACAATGTTGAGGTCACAGATCCATTGGAATATTGGAATATTTGAGCATTGGCCAAAATGGGATAATGACATGCTTTTAAGAAGTGGTTTTTAAAAATTACTCTTATAGAGTCTCTGGCATATCCACATTCAACCTTGGGAAATATTAATTTTTTGTGCTAAGAAATGACCATGTAAGGAAACCTGTATGGCTTGAACTGTGATCTTTTAAAGAGCTAAGCAGATGTTTCCTGTTGGTTCTTTGGGTAGCTGAGGAATGACATGAGAATATCACACATTTTCCCTGAGGGCATCTGATCTTCACTATTTTATAAAAAAGATGCCTTTAGGAGAACATGACTAGACACATTCCAATTTGGGTATCTGACCACTGATAGCCATTTTAATTGGGAAAAATGACTAGATATGTTATTGGCTCATATGCAAAGGATAGCACTTACTATACCATACTTTGAAAATTAATAATAGTAAGAGCTAAAAATTTATATAATACCTACTATGGGTTAGGTACTCTGCTAAGCACTTTATAATTACTATCTCCTCTAATCCTCACATCAACCCTGGGATGCAGGTAGTTTAAAAATTAGCATCTCTATTTTATAGGTGCTTTTAATATCCCCATCTGACAGACAAGGAAACTGAGGCACATGGAGGTTAAGTGACTTACCTAGGGTCACATAGTAACTGTCTGAGGCTAGATTTGAATTCGGGTCTTCCTGATCCCAGATCTGACTTTCTTTCCATTGTACCACCTATTTACATGAAACATCGGGTTGTAATAATAGAGGTTTCTTTGTTTGTTTGTTTTGTATTTGTTCTGGAGCTGGACTTTCCTAGATGTAGGGAACTCTAGACAAGGAAGTTCCCTCCACCAATGCAACTGTTTGCAACTCTAATCTTAGAGAGATGTCAGAGGCACTGAGATAAATGATGCATGCCCTATGGACACATGGGTAAGTATGTGTGAGGGGTAGGACTTGAACTCAGGTCTTCTAGAGTTTCAAGGCCAATGATCTTGGCTGCAATCTTGGGCAAAATTCTAGAATGAATGGTTAGTAAACATATAGAAGTTAGTGATCATCAAGACAGCATGGTTTCATCAAGAATATCCCAGATTAACTTCATTTTCTTTCTTTTTTTTTTTTGACACAGTTACTAGACTTGTAAAACAGAAAAATACTGTAGATAGACCTAGTTTATGCAACTGAAGGAACTAAAGAGCTTTCATCCTGGGCCATGAGAAGTAATAAAGGCCTAAATTGGGATGATAGTAGCAGGAATTAAAAAAGAAAGGATGGATGGCTAAAAGAAATGGCAGAATATTGAGCGGGAAAGTGGCAGGAATGAGAAAAGGTTTTTAAGGATAGGAAAGACATGAACATTTTTATAGCTATGTGGGAAGGTTCCATTGGAGAGAAAGAGATCATTGAAAGTGAGAGAGAGGAAAAAGAGAGAGAAAAGAGACAGAAAGGGGAGGAGAGAGAGGAGAGAGGGAAGGAGGAAAAGAAGGAGAGAGAGGGTGAGAGGGAGAGGGAGAGAGAGAGAGAGAATAAGGAAGGAAAAAAGAAAAAAGGGACAGAGAAAGAGAGGGGGAGGAGAGATAGGGAAGGGGGAAAAGAGGGGGGGAGAAAGAGAGAGACAGAGAGACAGACAGAGACAGAGGCAGAGACAGAGAATCTGCTGGTTCAAGACCAGAGAAAGTAGAAAAAGATGGGATGTTTTCTTTCATTCTGTAGTCATTCTATGTCTTGTACTTCTCTGAAGTGAGAGTTCTGAATGCAAATCAATGGAAAAGCTGAGCTAGGGTAATCATGGTAACCAGTTATAAATAATAAATCAACTTTATTTTATTTATTATTTATTTAATAGCCCTTATATAAAAGGACCATTGGAAAAGAACCAACTGTTTACTGCCAAAGGGTGCTTTAAAATGCATAATTAATAAAATAACAACTAAACAGTTGAAACCAATGTCCGCATCCTTTCTTCCTAATGGAGTATGACAATGAATCAGAAAATGAAAGGATAGAAGTGGAATCTCCAAAGAAGTAGGTTTTAGAGTGAACCTTTTAAATCACAAATGAGGATATGCTGTATGTTGTCTTCCCTCATAAAACTGTGACTTCTTTGAGAGTAAGGACTGTTTTTTGTTTGTTTTTGTATTTTTAGCATTCAGCACAGAGCTGGGCACATGGTAAGCATTTAATAAATGCACTGTCACTCTCTATGTCTGTTTCTGTCTCTGTCTCTCTCTGTGAGTCCTTCCTCTCCTCCTCTGTTTCTATGTCTCTCTCTGTCTCTCTTTTACTCCATTCCTCTCTCCTTCTCCTCTTCCTTCTCTGTCTCTGTTTCTCTTCCTCCCTCTTCCTCTCTCTCTGTCTCTCTTTTCTTCCTTCCCTCTCTCTCTTCCCCCCTCTCCCCAACCCCCACTTTCACGGAAGACCTCCAAAGATCCATGGAATACATGTGGCAAGTAACTGAATACCAGAAACAGAGAATGTCAGAGTTGAAAAGAACTTCAGGAGCCATCTAGTACAAATGCTAACCCACAAAGAGTAAACTCAACCACACACTTGACAAGTGGTCTTCCAGTCATTGCTTGAAGGGAGGGTAAGCCTACTACCTCTCAAGGCACCCATTTCACTTTTGGATACCTTGAATTATTACAAGTTTTTTCCTGAAATCAAGCCTAAATTTGACTCTGCAACTTCTATCCATTCCGAGCAACTCTGCCTTCTGGGACAAAGTAGAAGAAGCATTCTAGTCTTTTTCTATGGGACAGCCCTTCAAATACTTGGACAGTTATTGTATATTCCTGCACATCTATTCTCTCAATTTTTTTCAACTGATCTTTCTATGGCATGAACTTGAGCCCTTGCCCCATCCTTGATGTTCTTCTCTGGATATTCTCCAATTTAGTTGTCCTTAAAAGGAAGTAACCATAACTGAACAGAAAACTCCATATTTGTTCTGGCCAGGAAAAATGCAATGGGTGGAGCCATCATCTCCCTAGTTTTGGAAATGCATTGTAATATCCCATTAGCTCTTTTGGCCGCCATATAACATTGACTCATGTTGAGCTTATAGTCACTAGTCAGTCAATAAACATTTATCAAGTGCCAACTATGTGCCAGACTGGGCCATTGTCAGTTGTCTTGATTTATGCCTTGCCATTGGACTCAGATGACTCTGGAGGAGAGAGTGAGGCTGATGAGACTTTGCACAGGCCTGCCTCACTTATCTTGGGGGACCCAGTGTTTTCCCCTTATTTCTTTTCTTTTTTTCCTGGCAGGGAAATGAGGGTTAAGTGACTTGACCAGGGTCACACAGCTAGTAAGTGTCATGTGTCTGAGGTCATATTTGAACTTAGGTCCTCCTGAATCCAGGGCCAGTACTGTATCCATTGCGCCACTTAGCTGCCCCAGCCCTGCCTCACTTAAATCCAACTTACTCACAAGTCAAGACATCACCCTTGTGATGTCATTGGCCCTCTTCAAGAATGAAGGACGAACAACAATAACAAATGGTTGAAATTATGTGCCAGGCACCGTGCTAAGTGCTTGGGATACAAATATGAAAAAGAATGATAATCCTTGCCCTCAAGGAGCAAGGGGGAATCTAATGGGGGAAGGCAACACACAAAAAGAAACTTTAAAGTAGTTGGGGGGGGCATGATGGAGAAATCCAAAGGAGAGCAACTGGTTGGTTAGTTTGGTCCTCCTCCTTAAATGGAGATTTTGGTACTCATCACCTCATCCTTTAACCAGAGGGGCAGAGGGTTCTGATGAGGTGTGAATACCAAGGCTTATTCAATCTTGCAGGATGATGAGATCCCAGGGGCCATGATGGAGAAATCCAAAGGAGAGCATCTAGATAGGAAATGAAGACCACAATTCCAGATCCTTTTTCAGATGAACTGCTAAGTAGCCATACCTCCCCTATCTTGTACTTGAAAAGCTTATTTTTGAACCCACTTCCAAGCTTTCTTTATTCTTTTTTTTTGCAGGCAATGGAGGTTAAGTGACTTGCCCAGGGTCACACAGCTAGTAAGTGTCAAGTGTCTGAGGCTGGATTTGAACACAGGTACTCCTGAATCCAGGGCTGGTGCTTTAACCACTGCGCTATTTAGCTGCCCCGCTTTCTTTATTCTTAACCTCTATTAATTTCATATTGTTAGATTCAGCCCAATATTTTAACCTACTGAGATCTTTTGGTATCTGTCATCTGGCGTGTTAGCCATCTCTTCTAGCTCTGTGATATCCTTGAATCTGATAATCATGTCATGTCACCTATGACTTTATCCAAGTCATTGATTATGATGTTTGACAGCACAAGGCTGAGCTTCCTAGGGCACTCCAATGGAGACCTCCTCTCAAGCTGACCTCAAGTCAACAGCGACTGAGCTTTCTGTCCTGCCATACAACTGGTTCTAAATCTAGCTGTACTCGCCATCTTTTTTAAAAATAAGAATATGAGACTTTATTAAATACTTTTCTAAAATCTAGGTAAATTACAGACATATATATATATATATATATATATATATATATACACACACACCCCCATATATATACATAGAAAGAGGTGATACATTATATTATATGTGTGTATGTGTGTACATGCATATATATACACACATATATGTAAGTGTGTTTATATACATTAGACGTGGAGGTGGAACCTGTTACTTAACAATATAGTCTGATCACTTAGAATAATGAAATAGAGATAATGGGAGTAAGATGGACTAAGAAATGACCCTTATTTGAATAAAGAAGCTACTTATTACAAACAAGAATGTGTTGAGCTTTTGCAAATGCCTATCACTCCTTTCTTGGATATTTCTTAAGGAAGGCTTCCATAATTTCATAGATCAAAAATACAAAATTTGACCCAGGTTCCTTTTACTGACCCTTTCCAAAATGGCACCATGGAAATAAACACTTCCAAGAGATTGTAATTTATGATGTAGTTACTGTTTCCTCTCTCTCTGTGTATATAGGCATGTCCATTTTGTTGTTGTTCAGTCATTTCAATCATGTCCAACTCTTTGTGACCCTATTTAGGGTTTTCTAGGCAAAGATACTGGAGTCATTTGCCATTTCCTTCTCCAGATCATTTTGCAGATGAGGAAACTGGGATTAAGTTACTTGCTCAGGGTCATTCAGCCAGCAAGTGTCTGAGGCTGGATTTGAACTCAGGAAGATGAATCTTCCTGATTCCAAACCCAGTGATCTATCTACTGTGCCACCTAGTTGTCCGACATATACACATGCATGAGTAACAGATACATATGTATGTATATAAATATGTGTAGGAATATACACACATACATATACACATATACACATATATAATTTTTGGGATCTTCCAGTCTAGGAACTCTGTCTAAAAAGGAAGTGAATTGGTATGAATCATTTTTTTTTTTAAGTGAGGCAATTGGGTTAAGTGACTTTCCCAGAGTCACACAGCTAGTAAGTGTTAAGTGTCTGAGGTCGGATTTGAACTCAGGTACTCCTGACTCCAGGGGCAGTGCTCTATCCACTGTGCCACCTAGCTGCCCCCAGTATGAATCATTCTTGATGAAGCCATGCCTGACTCTTTGTGACCACTAGTTTCTTTTTCTAGATTTTCATCTAGCACCCATTAAATACTATATTCTTGAGGATGGCAGGAATTTAAATCAAGTTCAATAGTCTATAGTTTACAAATTCCATTCTCTTTTTTTGGTGGAAAATCAGGATAACATTTATACTTTTTCAATTCATCATTGTCAACTTTGCTCTCCATAACTTTCAAAGATCATTGATAACAGATCAGCTCTCATACTTGCTGGGGCTTTCCATATGAAAGTGTATTTCACCTAGGCCTTCAAGGGTAGCTGGGTGCTCGCTTATTATCTCCCTACTTATCTTGGGCAGCAACTTCCTATTAGTCATTTCTGATTTTTCCTTTTGGTCTCAAGATTTATAGCTATAGAGCATTACTGGAAAAATATTGATATGAGAGATGTGCTTTTGTAGTGCATGAAAACATGGCACAATTTCCTAAATACAGAGTAGCCTTATCTCTTCTTCCTGCTGGATTCCAGGCCAAGTTCATCATCCTTATTAATCAGTCAATAAACATTTGTCAAAGGATTAATATATGTGAGGCACTGTGTTAAATTCTGGGAATAGAAAAAGAGACACAAAGGATAATCTCTACCCTCAAGGATCTGACAATCGAATGGGGGAGACAACTAGCAAACAAATAAGTACAAACAATACATATAAATAGGAATAAAATGAATATGAAAAGAATAAATGTTTAAATAATTAATAATTATATAAGTTGTAAACAATATGTAATTATTTAAAATGTTATTGTTGTTGTTGCTCAGTTGTTTTCAGTCACATTCAATTCTTTATGACCCCTTGTAACGTTTTCTTGGCAAAGACACTGCAATGGTTTACTGTTTCCTTCTCTAGCTCATTTTACAAATAAAGAAACTGAGGAAAATAGGGTTAAATGACTTGCCCAGGGTCACATAGCTAGTAAGTAAGTGTCTGTGGTTGGATTGGAACTTAGGTCTTCCTGCTTCTAGGTCTGGTGTTTTACTCAAAGCTGTCCTCCTGCAAATTTAATAATTGGTAAACAAAATAAAAATAAACAGGATAAATGGGAAGTAATTAAAAGTTTAAGATTTCTACTAGACATACATTTTGAGATATTTGATGTCCAATGTTTACACAAGAGATTCATATTGATGGACTAACTTTTACAGGCTGCTCATCCAGCCTCATGTCAACATATGGGCAATTTATAATATATAATTATAATTTTACTCACTTTGTTTCTAGTGTGACTGACTAGATCAGGAGATATTAACCTTGGATTCATGAAATAGTTTAAAAAAAAAAGATATTTTGATGACCGTATTTCAACATAATTGGTTTCCTTTGTAATAGTATATATTCTTTTTTGTGCATTTGAAAACCATACCTTTCATGGGACTGCCAAAGGAGGTCCATGATATACAAAAAGGTTCAGAACCTCAGAGCTGGACTAATCTCTTTCACATTATCATGGATTTCACTACAGGTGACCATACATTTCTGCAAATGGAATGACATCGGGAAATAGGTTGCTCATTTGTTTTAGTTTTATGTCCATTTATAGTTTTCTTTTCTTTCTTTTTTTTTTTTGTGAGGCAATTGGGGTTAAGTGACTTGCCCAGGGTCACACAGCTAGTAAGTGTTAAGTGTCTGAGGCCAGATTTGAACTCAAGTCCTCCTGACTCCAGGGCCAGTGCTCTATCCACTGTGCCACCTAGCTGACCCCATTTGTAGTTTTCTTGGCAAAGACACTGAAGTGGTTTGCCATTTCCTTCTCCAGATCACTTTATAGATGAGGAAACTGAGGCAAAGTGAGCATTTGGGAAATCCTTACCACCAAAAGGGAATTCTTCTTACGTCTGGGTCTCATACAGGCTCTCTTTCACGAGTGTGACACTTGTAGCTTACCATTTCACTTGATGTCTGTACTTAGTGGGTGGTTGAAGAATGTCATTCCTGTAGCTGCACTATGAAGGACATGTTATGGGAAATGGGTTGTGTTTTTTTCAAGTAAGGTGATTCACTCTGTCAATGTCAATCGTTATTCACATGTCTATTGCATCACTGTTCACATGCTAGCTATTTGTATTGTTGACAGCTGTTTATAGTTCTGTAGCTGTCAGTATCACACAAGAACAGTATTTGTATTTTAGGCAAACTAGCATAAAAATGTGGTCATTATAGGGGTTTTCAGAAAAGTTCAACATCTGGTGGACCATTTCTTCCTGTTCTTTCACTAGATGAGGCCATGAGGCTTCATGTTATGGGTTATGAGAGGCATTATAATATAGTGCATAGACAGTTGGCCCCAGAATCAAGAAGACCTGTGTTCAAGTTCTGCTCCTGGCATATATTGGCTTTAGGATCCTGGGTAGGGCTCTTAGGGGCAGGTAGATGGCCTAGTAGATACAGCATGGAATTGGAGTCTGGAAATCTCATCTACCTGAGTTCAAATCTGATCTCAGATACTTATTAGCTGTGTGACCCTGGGTAAGTCACTTAGCCCTATTTGCTTCATTTTCCTCATCTGTAAAATGAGCTGGAGAAGGAAATGGCAAACCATGGCAAAGTATCTTTGTCAAGACAAAGGTCAGAAAGAGTCAGACACGACTGAAATGACTCAACAACAATAACAAATGGCTCTTAACCCCTCAACTCTCTAAAAATATAATTAGCAGAGCAGGTGCTGATTTGCATTGGCCAACAGGTAACCCCATTGGGAGATCTAAGTACTAATTAAATCATAGGTCCTGTAAAATATAAATAAGTTATACTTGGGGGGAAAGGGTTAGGATCACTTTATGTAAGAAAATTTCATTGCAGAAGTAATTGAACAAGCAACCGGTCGGAGGCTAAAGTATTTGACAAACCAAGGGAAAAAATGAACAAAAATGATTAGTGACAGACATTATTCTTGATGAGAATGAGCTGATGCCCCGTTAATTGCTCTAATGTACAAGCCTGTCCATTTCATGGAGAATAGTGACTACATAATGAATTTTAATCTGCTCAAACTGCTAATTTGTATGGTATTATCATTCTGGAAAACATTAGTAAAAGGAACTTGCTTCTCTTTTCCTATTTTTAGGCTATGAAATTATAGAAGAGATACCCAATAAAAGTGTGATGGTGATCTACAAAAGCTCAAGATATTTTTATTTGTAATCAATGACTTCTTTATTCAAACAAAATCACCTCCTAGTCCATCTTTCTCCCATCATCCTTTTTCATAGCTTACTCTAAGAGATAAGCGCATGTTAACAAGTGGCAGGTCCCACCTCAGTGTCTCAAGTAGGAACTGACTTAATCTTACTGTGGGGACCAAGTAGAACTATTTTATTTCTTGACTTCATGACCACCAAAGGCATGCTCGGAGAATTGTTTACCTACCCTTCCTTTGCATAATAACCCCTTTGCAATAAAGAGCTCCCTTTTAATGATGATAAAGACAAGCCATTTTCTTGGAAATGCTCTTGGGGAATTTGGTGATTTCCACTGGGTGGAAAAATATAAAATTAAATCTCCAAATAGATATTGTTAACCACACTATCACGTTAGGGCTTCCTAATAGAAATAATTAAGTTGGTGGTGTCATCCTAGCCCCAGATGGTGGTGTTGATTCATTGTGGTCAGAGAGGGACATCTATTTAAAAGGAGGAAATAAGGATAAAACTCCCCAAACCAGACCCTTATTATCAGCTGCCTCCTTGAGTTCTTCTTATCTTTTCTCCTCATTCTTGTGTCTTCCTGCTTTCTGTTTCATTACAGAAATAGTCTTGGTGGTGAAGGGAGAAAAAAGTCCTGGGTGGAATCCCAGAATATCAGTGACAGCAGAATGAGTTTTTAATGCTGAACACCTGGTCCCCTTTTATCCAGCTACCAAAAAAGGTGGGTTTCCTGATTATGTATTAAAACAAAAAAAAACAAAAAACAAACACAAAAAAGGATTTTGTCATCCTATTCATTAGTGACTATGGAGACAAATAAGTTTCAATATCTGCCTGAAAATCCAAGATAATAAGATTCTTCAAATACAAAGTGTTCTTTTGCAGTTAGTTCAGGATTATGAAGTACGGGAACACTCTTTCAAGACATGCTGTTTTCAGGGAAGGCTATACAGGAACTGATTGAGACAGAACAACTTGTCTTTTGTTTAGAGATTCTGACCCATTCCAGTATATCCACTCATGGTGACTGGTGATAGGAATAGTAACAAAGAAAAGTGAAAAGCAAAAAATTACCCCTAATCTCATCCACAATTTTTTTTTGTTGTTTTAATAATAATAACAACAACAACAATAATAATAGCTAATAAGCCATTTTGGATTTTACTATAGATTCCTCATGTAAATCAACCCTTAGAGGAATTGTTTACTAAGCAGACATATTCAGAAAGGTAACTGGCATTGGAGAAAAAAGGAGAAATTATCCAGCCATTGGATAATCAGGCATTGTCATTGCAAGTTATCTACATCTACCTATAGTTCAATGGGAGTGACTCTTTCCCAATTCCAGAGAAAGAGAATTACTACTTGACAATTATGGGGGCAGTGACAATTTAAGTAACCCACCTTTTTTGGCTTATAATTATGAGTTGGGTTGCTCCAATGAACTGAAAACTCCTCCCTGAAACAAAGGCTTACATTTTTTTAATCACTAATATTCTTCCTGTGATATTGTATGTCTATAAATCATGGAATAATTTAGTCTCTGAAGAACTGAGAGGACTATGCTGGATTTGGAATTGATAGAACTGAATTTAGACACTTACTCCCCATGTTACCTTAAGCTCTCTAGGCCTCAAGCTGCCATTATCTATAAAATGAAGGCATTGGAGTAGGTGGCCTCCAAAGTTTCTTCCATCTCTAAATCTATGATCTTATGTCCCTGTGAATTAAAGTTAAGGATCACCCAACTTGCAACAGAGAGATAGAAGGTACATTGTTAGGCTATCATACTGTAAAACATGGAATTCGGTAGGAGAAGCCATGTAAAGAAGTAGTGTCAAGATCAAATAGAAATGGATCTCTATGGGCTGCATGTAGACTTAAGAAACAACAAATTCACATTGTCTATATTATACTGTATTTTTATTTATTAGTTAAACATTTCCCAATTACATTTTGTGTGTGTGAGGGAATTGGAGTTAAGTGACTTGACCAGAGTCACACAGCTAGTAAATGTCAAGTGTCTGAGGCCGGATTTGAACTGTGGAATATTTTTAATGAACTGGGGCTAATTTTGGGGGCCTAAAGCTGACTGGGGTACTAATTCTGGGACTATTGACTAACTGGCTATCTGACTGCTATTAATTTAATGTGGGCCGTTTATAAAGTTCCACCACACTGCTCCACTCCCAAATTGATAAGCAAAATATTAAGAAGCCTCTTAACTAAATAATCAAAACAGAGTTTATTTATGAAATACTATTGAAAATTAAGAATACAGGGAAATAAAATGTACAACCTGACTGCGTTGTGGTGAATCTCTTTCCACTGCATCTCTTTCCCACCTGCTGTGCCTCGAACTTTTTTAATACAATAAGGGCCTTAGCCTTCTCTTGCCTCAGCAGGGCACTCACTTGCTCAGCTACTTTCACAAACTCGTCTGTACCCTTTCACTTTGTAAATCCCCCTGTTTCTAACTTTCCTCTCTTTACTGCCACTGCTCAACCCCTGTGTTTCTCTCTCACTTACTTCTGTCTGTCTGCTCTGTCAGTCTGCCCTTCGGCCTCTCTTTTCCCTGCTCCTAGTCCTTCTCGTCTTCTCCTGCGTCCTTGTAGCCCCGTCTCTAGTCTGATCTTTGCCATCTCCTCAGCCGCCTCTTGACCTCTTGTCTGTCTGAACCTCTTCTCAGCCTCTCTCGTCCGTCTGAACCTCTCTAATCTCCTCAGCCCTCCTCTAATCTAACCCCCAGGTCTATATATACCTTTTCTTCTCTCCACTCAAATCTTGGGGCTTCCTGTACCCACACACCAAGCTAATCCACTGTGGCTGGTGGGAGCAGGAGTGTGCTCCAGTTTCACGTGCCTCAGCACAGGCTACGCCAGAGCCCAGCATCTCTCAGATACTTCCACTCAGGTCGGAGGGAGCTGGGGGCTTTTTCCCCCCAGCTGTCTGACCTGGAGTCTTGTACAGCCCATGGGGCTTTCAGGCTCAGCTGAAGCAGAGGGGGAGGGGAAGAGATCCTGAAGGCCTAAGGCTTTCTAATCTCAGCCTAAAGGTAGGGTCCCCAAATCAAAATAAATTTCCACAGAACTAAGGTCCTCCTGAATCCAGGGCAAGTGCTCTATCCACTTTGCCACCTAGCTGCCCCCCCCACCCCCAATTACATTTTAATCTGGTTTGGGCCACACTTGGTAGAGTTTAACACTTCTGTTGTAAAGATTATTCAATAATCCTAACCCCCCCCCCCCACACACATATACACATAGTCAGGCTGATCATACAGTGAGATTGATGGATAACTGATGAACCTGTGTGCTCTATTGGTATCCATAAAATGATCAAAGAACTAGAGGAAAGCTCCATAACATTTGGTTGTAGATTTATGGGAAGACATGAACAAGAGTCACAGAGGATGGGTAGGCATGGATAGGTTATGATTGGTATCATTGGAGGGACTACCCACATTGTAATACTGGAGAATAAACACATATAGGCATGTATACCACATGGGCTGTACTAGGGGGTGGGCATGTAGGCATAGGTATATAGGCATACACAGTTCATGTTCTATATTCACCCATGTAAATGTTTCTATAATGCAATGTAATATATATCACACATACATGTATATATGCGTACATATATCTGTATATGTGTACACACATGTGTGTATGTGTATGTTTACACACATATACACATATACATACATACATACATACATACATACATACATACATACATATATCCCCTGATGCTCTAAAGCTCCTTATTCCAACACCTACACTCACAGATCAGTTTTGGAGTCTGGAGCAAGGCTACATCTACCCTTTAGAATTCTAAGGGTACTCCTGAGGGTGTGTGTGTGTATGTGTGTGTGTGTGTGTGTTGTTCTCTAATGACATCAGCTTGAGGTCCCACTAACAAGTTATGTTCTAATATTACCAGTTGAGAATCAATTTAGTCGGCTAATCATACAAAGCTTTTAGACAGCTTTTAGATGCTTTTAGACTCTTTGCATACCCATTTGGGGTTTTCTTGGCAAAGATATTGGATATCTTCTGGAAATTTCTGGAAAGTTTCTGGCTGTTTAGGCCATGTGGTGGTACACCAAGCCCTGAAAGGACTTGTCACTTTGGTATGATGCAGAAAACCCTGAGTTGTCTCTTGGTCCTCTCCTTGATTCATGACATGGTAGGGTGATGTATCAGTTCAAAGGAGAGACAGCTTCTGGCTGGCTCACTCTTCCTTTGATCCTTTGGGTGGTGTTATGTAATTCCAAGATTTCCAGTGAGGGGTGGGACTCTGTCCCCTTTCTTCCCATATAATGGCCACCACTTCTTTTTTTTTTCAAGTAGCAGGGAGAGTAAGTGGGAGTCTACTAGGTAAGCTTGTGCCTGGATAGCTGGATGCCTTTTCTGCTTTATGTGTCCTTTCTTGAGTAGGTGACTGAGCAGAACACTCAAGGTAGATTGGTCCAGACTTGAGGGCAACCTTGCGAGTCCTAGAAATCCAGTGGGTCTTATGTCCATTGAATGAAGATGAGAAGTTACAAAGGAAATTTCTTTATTAGAGACAATGACAGCAGAACCCACAAAAGGATGAGCTGAGATCATTTTCCAGCCAAAGAAGGCTTAGAAGTTCGGCAGGAGGGGTTTGCTGTACTAGGGTGGGAGTGGAGCCCAACCCTGCAGTTGTGCCAACACAGATCCAGTCCCAGGCAAGCCGTGCCAGAAAAATTTACCCCCAGAGCCTCTGAATCGGCCTGCAGTGCTGGTGTCTTCTGGGACTAAGCTCATGATCTGGTGAGAGGGCTAAGTGGTTGGCTGTGGGGAGAATACAGGGGTTTCTGATAGAGCTAAGGTGGAATTTGGTAGTTCTATCCCAGATTCTGGGAGCCAGGAAGCAATCTTGAGTGGTGGGCCCAGGTAAGGGGGGTGGCTCAGGCTTGCTGGAGCTTTCAACCCAGCAAAATAAAAATTTTGTTTCCTAGTTGAAGAGCAAATTGGCTTGGGGTTATTTAAAGACCCGAGCACAGGCCAGGCGAGTGAAGAATCTGCCACTCCTTAAATCGTACCACCTTGGACCCCCTGAAGCTTTGGATAGTGCAGCCTGGAAGCAATGCCACACTTTAAGAAGGAGTTAAAAGTCAAGTAATAGGCAGGCAAGATGAGCAGACAGAGAAAGATGCAGACCATAAAAAGTTTCTTTAGTGACAAGGAAGATCGAGATGCACCCTCAGAAGAGGATAGTAACATCAGGGCTCCTACATCCAAAGCTTCCAAGAAAAATATGAATTGGTCTTAGGCCATAGAGGCACTCAAAAAGGACTTTGAAGATGAAGTAAGAGAGGCAGAGGAAAAAACGAGAGTGATGCAGGAAATTCATGAGAAAAAAGTCAACAGCTAGAGACAACGATGTATGATAAGATGTAGACATGAAGCACCTGGTCTGGCTTTGTCAGAAGTCATGGACTTTGAAGAGTACATTGTACACCTAAAGTGAAAGATAAAATTCCTAATAAAAAATCCTAATGAATGCTTTATGTTCTGATGAGGTTTAAATATCAGCCTCCCAGCAAATGGTAGCAGTAGTTATAAATTAGGTTACTGGCTTCTGTTTGTAGGGAAGCTAAGTGGTGTGGTAGATAAAGCACCAGGCCTGGGGTCTGGAAGACTCATCTTCCTGAGTTCAAATTTTGCCTCAAACATTTATCAGATGTGTGACCCTGGGCAAGTCACTTAACCCCCATTGCCTCACCCAAAAAAAAAAAAGTGCTAGAAAAGGAAATGGACATTCTAACTCAAAGTTCAGTGGCTTCAAGGGTACAGTGAGAAAAGAAGAAAGAGTTATGGTATTCAAAACTTAAATATTGGGGCAGCTAGGTGGGGCAGTGGATAGAGCACTGGCCCTGGATTCAGGAGGACCTGAGTTCAAATCTGGCCTCAGACAGGTAACACTTACTAGCTGTGTGGCCCTGGGCAAGTCACTTAACCCCAATTGCCTCACCAAAAAAAAAAAAAATCAAAACTTAAATATTCTTTTACTAGCTCTCTATGTGTTCGAGGAGGTCCACCTTTGCTGTCCATCTATAACCCAACTCTCACCTGTGGCTCCAAGAATGCCAAGAAAACTCCAAATGGGGTCACAGAGAGTCAGACATGATTGAAAAAGATAACAACAACCAAATTCTGTTTGTGTTTGTCAAATTCATGCTTGTGGTTATTCTAATTTTAGCATTTTTTATGTGTGGGGAAAAATGCATATCCTATACCTGATTCATATTATATTTTGAATACTTTTTTTGTGCCTACCCCCTTTGGGGAGATCAAGACTTGAGGCTAAATTGAATCTTCACATAATTTGTCCCTGAGGCTTCAGGGTTGGGATTTAATGAATGAAAGAGTGCGAGAAATGGGAGCCTAGTCCTATCTCTCATTAGAGGCCAGGCTCCCCCAGGACTGAATTCAGTCAGGTCCATATGCCTGGGTTAAGAGCAAAATAGCTGCTCAAAGAGAGACGGAGTGGGTACAAATGCTCCAGTCCCCTGGGCCTAGAAGTGGTTCCTTAAAGTGTGTGTATAGATGTGTGTATATGCAAATATGTATGCAAATACATATATTTATTTATACAGCCTCTAAAGTTTGTCATGGGGCTTAATACCTTTCTGCAAAGTCACTAGAAACTGTAGGAATAAGATCTAAAGCCATGATCGAAAATCGTTTGTCCTTCATTTTGGAAATGTCCCACTGACATCACAGAATGATCTCTTGACTTGTGATGGAATTGGATTTAAGCAACACAGAGTCGCACAAAGTCCTCAGCCTCACTGTCTCTTCCAGAGTCATCAAAGTCAGTGGCAAGACAAAAGTCAAAACAACTACCAATGGCTTGTGATGTGGTGCATGAGGTTGGTGTCTTCCATGCCTAACTAAGCTCTAAGCACTCCACACACAATATCTGCTTCAGTTGCCTTCATGGTCATTGGAATAAATTGTTCTCATCTGTCTATACCACAGAGGGGAGGGGCAGGGTGTAGTCTTCACATGTTTGGGGTCAACATTGCCCTAATTCATCAATGGGTTTGTGGCTTATTGGCTATTCTCAACCTGGCTTAGCCCATCTACCCAGATGGTTTACTGGATGTGGCCACTGTTCATACTACAGCTTCTCGGAGCCACAGGTGAGAGTTGGGTTATAGATGGACAGCAAAGGTGGACCTCCTCGAACACATAGAGAGCTAGTAAAAGAATATTTAAGTTTTGATTTTTTTTTTTTTTTTGGTGAGGCAATTGGGGTTAAGTGACTTGCCCAGTGTCACATAGCTAGTAAGTGTTACCTGTCTGAGGCCAGATTTGAACTCAGGTCCTCCTGAATCCAGGGCCAGTGCTCTATCCACTGCCCCACCTAGCTGCCCCAATATTTAAGTTTTGAATACCATAACTCTTTCTTCTTTTCTCACTGTACCCTTGAAGCCACTGAACTTTGAGTTAGAAAGTCTAGGTTGGAATCCCAGTTCAAACACACTTATTCCTTACAGGACTCAGGGCAAACCACTTGATCTCTTTAAGTCTTGATTTCCTCATTTTGTAAAAGGAGAGTAATAATGCTTGCTCTACCTCACTGGGTTGTTTCAAGGCAAGAGTTTTGTAAACTCTAAAGTGGTATATAAATGTGAACTGCTAAAATTATTGCTAGCTGGACCCTGATGCTAATAGCCTTGAGACCCAGCATCAGGTCTACAGACTAATTTGAAAACAATCTCAAAATATTATCAATCCATTTAATGGAGATGTCATGAGATGATGACTTCCCCAAATTCCTCTTTTTAGTTCTTTTTTGAAGGAGTAACAGATTTTTGACATCCCTTTTCTCTCCCTGCCTCTCCACCACTCTGGACTTTCTGCAGGCTATGGATATGCTCCATTGCACAAACACATCAATATTTTAAAAGCTGCTATTTCTCACACATGCAGCAAAGCATGCTTACAATCTCCAATAATCTCTAATGCAAAACATATCCATTATTTATGAACCAGCAAAGAAGAAACCAGCATTGCACAGGCTCCCGAGTGCTACACTGTGGAAGCTCTGGGATGGTTAAATAACCTCTTCGTTATGTTAAACCATCATCTAATAGCTTTAGCAGTTAAGCCTGAAAAATCATCTTTGTTGTTTTGTCTTTATAAATCCTTACTGAGCAAAGCAGAGAGAATTTTCCCTGGTGGGACATTCCTGCTGTTGTCTTAGTTTTAAAAAAGATGTCTCCAAATCATGTCCAACCTTTGGAAAAGTCATTTATTCTTGGAAAAGCTATTATATCTTCTGGGCTTTCACTGAGTACTTACTGCCTGGCTGATATTGAAGTAAGTTCTGAGAAAGAAAACCCAATGTCTTTGTCTAAGCATGTGGGGCAAAGTGAAGAATTCAGGTTTTTTGGAGTATTAAAAGTACCCCATTGGGAGACTGGATATCGGGGTTCTTGCCTCAGTCCTCCCACTAGTTGGTTGTATGGTCTTGGGCAAATTCCTTAGCTCCCCCAGCCTTTGGTTGTTTCATTTGTCAAGTAAAGGGCTTTGATTAGATGATCTCTGGGTTTCTTTGCAGCACTGTGACTCTGGGATGATTATATGAGTAATCCAGCCCCCTTTCCTTCTCCCCTTCCCACCAGTTTCTGAAAGCCAAGAAGCTTTAGGAAGTTGAACGATCCAAATTATCTTTCAGTGTTGGTCAAAGTCATCAGATAGTTGCTCAACACTCCATTTTATTCCCTTTGTGTAGCCTAGAAAATCTCAACCCAGGGTCCATGAACTTTTATTTTTAAACATTTTGATAACTGTATTTCAATATCATTGTTTTCTTTTGTAGTTCTATGTATTTGATTTCATGCATTTAAAAATCATTACTTGGAGAGGGGGGCCATAGGTTTCACCAGATTGCCGAAAGGGTTCACAACACACAAAAAATTAAGCACCCTTGGTGCAGGCAGAGCTTGTGATGCCTTGTATAAAATGCTAACTTTATTTATGTTGTTATTTAGTTACAGAGACTCAAGGAAGTAACTGCACAACTTTGGTGGTCAGGATTTTTTTTTTTATTTTAAGGTTCAGTTGCCTATTTAAGATTAAATTTAAGATAAAATAAAAATTACTTTGAGAAATTTTTTTGAAATGAAAAAAGTATATTAGTACATTTTTGTTTGATACGACAGAACCTTCTCAACAAACATTTGAATGATCCCTTCCCTACAAAATAAATTTCCTGAAAACGGTTAAATAATCTAGTGTGGTTGTGACTGTTATTATTACCTGTGAATGTTATTATTACCTGTTTATTGACTCTTGATAGAGAGGAAAAATGTGTATTTTCTTTCTTTCTTTCTTTCTTTCTTTCTTTCTTTCTTTCTTTCTTTCTTTCTTTCTTTCTTTCTTTCTTTCTTTCTTTCTTTCTTTCTTTCTTTCTTTTTGGTAGAGCAGTGAGGGTTAAGTGACTTGCCCAAGGTCACACAGCTAATAAATGGCAAGTGTCTGAGGCCAGCTTTGAACTCAGGTCCTCCTGAATCCGGGGCCGGTTGCTTTATTCACTGTGGTACCTACCTGCCCCATGAATGTGTATTTTAACTTTTTATGCCACTTGGACTGAATTTTGTTGCCTCTTACTGTTGTCTCTTTTTGCATTTTTGTCATCATGGTGTATATTGTTCTCTTGGTTTTCCATCCTCCACTCTACATCAATACGTGCTAGTTTTCCCATGCTTCTCTGAATTCTGTACCCCCATTTTTTTTTTTTGCAGGGCAATGAGGGTTAAGTGACTTGCCCAGGGTCACACAAATAGTAAGTGTCAAGTGTTTGAGGCAGGATTTGAACTCAGTTCCTCCTGAATCCAGGGCTGGTGCTTTATCCACTGCTCCACCTAGTTGTCCCCACCCCCATTGTTTTTGACAGCACCATAATCACAGTATCTCAGTGGAATAAGGGGCCTTGGTGACTGCATGATCCAGCCCATACCTAGACAAAAGTCCTCTCTCTACAACATATCTCAGAAATGTCCTTTGAGTCTTGGCTTGAAGATTTGCTCTCTAGGGAGACAGAGCTTGCTGCTGCCTCCTAAGGAGGTTCATTCCTCCTTTGGAGAGCACTAATTGTTAAGAAGTTTTCCTTATTTTTGTTGTATAGTTGTGTCAGTCGTGTCTGACTCTCTGTGATCCCATTTGGGGTTTTCTTGGCAGAGATACTGGAGTGGTTTGCCATTTCCTTCTCCAGTTCATTTGACAGATGAGGAAATTGAAGCAAACAGGGGTAAGTGACTTGCCCAGGGTTGCACAGCTAGTAAGTATCTGAGGCTTTATTTGAACGGGTCTTCCAGACTCCAGATCTGGTGCTCTATATACTATGCCACTTAGCTGCCCTAGTTTTCCTTAAGCCAAGCTTAAATTTGTGCCTTTGTCACCAATACCCGTCCCTCTAAGGACAAACAGAATGTAATCTTGCATTACCTTTACATGCCATAGATTGTTCAGCCATTCCACAGTGGAGGGGCACATATTTAGTTTTCAGGATATGAATATTTTTTAAGAGACCCTAGAATGGCACACCTTTTCTCTCCTTTATTGTCTTTAATCACCAGCTATGTTAGCCTGCAAACAGGTTAATAAATCCAATGAAATGGTTTATGGCTTTTGTCCTGGATGAAATGTGTTTATACGTGTGTGTGTGTGTGTGTGTGTGTGTGTGTGTGCATGAGTGTGCATGCATCTTGGACTTGTGCCCAGTTATCCCCAGTGTATAAGTTAGGCATGTTGAGAGGTACATTAGCTCTTTTAGGCCACTAGGGTCCCATTAGAGACTGGAGCAGTAATTTAACAAATGGTTCCCTACCCGCACGAAGGAAATGATGCACCATTTCTTCTTTGCCTAAAGTACCTGACTCATATCCAGGGAATAACTCAGTCACCTGGCAGAATCTGGCCTAGAGTTCATTGGTGCTTATAAAGCCAGGCTGAAGGTTATTTCTTGTCAGGATGTGGATGCAATAAGCACGCTCAAACATTTTGGTGAACTTGGTTAGGCTCTTTGCTGAAAATTTCTCCAAATGGAATTGACCTGGAGGATTCTATACACATTCCTAAGAATAGACTACACTAGCATAATATAAAATATATAACTTCATCATGTGTTCTAAGAAACAGGAAACATCTCGTTTTGCAAATAACCTTGGAAATGTTTCCCAGGTTTAATCTCATACCCCATACAGCTGTAACTACACAAAAGTAGAGAGCTGAGCAATTAATTACCTGTTAAATTTCAATAATGTAGCCAGCTGCTCTTATTATATTATTTGTTTTGATGACTAAATATGTACTAGGGAGATTTATGTGCAGAAATATATCTTCTACAGCTTTTGAATTGCTTCTTATATTAAAATCTCTTTGAATAAAATGAATATTTTATAAGTTAAAATTAACGGATGATCCTGTCAATTAAAATGAAAAAAAAATTACTTTTCTGAAAAAAGACTCAAAAAATAATTTGGGCCAAAGCACCTCTTTTGCCTCTCTAGCAAGTCTATTTACCTGAATTTTATATACTCTACACACATGTCCTCTCTTTCCCCACATATGTTTGTATACATGTTCACACACACATGTGTGTATCCACATCCACACACATATTCACACACATGTACATACACATACAGGCACACACACACACACATATATATATACACACATGTCCTTTTATATTCATTTTGATTTGGTTTTCTATGGAGAACTATGTTTAAGAAAATCTTAGACTAAAAAAAATATCATAGGATTTTAAATGTATGGAATTTTAGAATGGTAAGGGACTTTAGAGGTCAAATAGTCCAACTTCTCACCAAGTGCGGTAAGTAATATTCTCTATAATATCTAAGACTCTGATCAAATACTTCCGAAGACTGATAGCTCACTGTTCCATAAAGGAGCCTTATGTTATAAATTATAAGAGCACTCTATGGGGAAGTTCTTCAACTATTTATAGATAGTTATAAAAAGAAGTCTAATCTAATACCTCATTATGTCATGGAGGTTACCCTGGATCTTCAAATACATTGACAAGTTCTAGACATTTCTTTCTTTTTTAGGATTTATTAATTTTTTGGGGGGCAGCTAGCTGGTACAGTGGATAGAGCACCAGATCTAGAATCAGGATGGCCTAAATTCAAACCCAATCTCAGATACTTACTAGCTGTGTGACCCTGGGCAAGTCACTTAACCCTGTTTGCCTCAGTTTCTTCATCTGTAAAATGATCTGGAAAAGGAAATGGCAAACCACTCCAGTATCTTTGCCAAGAAAACCCCAAATGAGGTCATGAAGAGTTAGACATGACTGAACAACTAAACAACAAAAAATATTTTTCTTTTTGTCACCTAAATTTTCATCAAACAGACCAACCAAATTCACCAAAATCTTTGAGCCTGATTATTATATTCATATCCTGAGGATAACTTCCAGTCTGGCTTTTTAAGCACCCATGAATACTAGTCTAGATTCTACTAGGTAGCTAAGTTTATTCCCTGGATATAGATTAGGTACTTTAGTCAAAGAAGAAATGGTATATCATTTCCTTTATACCAATAGGGAACTATTTGTTGAATTACTGCTCCATTCTCCAATGGGACCCTAGTGACCTAAAAGGGTTTCCAACTGTATCTTTCTCCTTTCTCATCATTCCTTGTAACAAAAAAGAAGGAAAAAAATCACTTCAGCAAAATTCACAAAGACACCCACAGAGTTTGACAGTGTGTGACATGTTCTATACCCATAGGCCCCCACTTCTGCAAAGAAGGGAAAGTAATATGTTTTCTCATGTCTTCATTAGAAGCCAAACTTTTTTTTTTATATAATGACTCCTAAATCTGTTTCAGGGTTTCTATTGTTGCTGTTTCCATTTATACTTTTGTGGTCATATTATATGCTGTTTTCCTGGTCTTGCTTACTCATTGTTCCACATGATACAGCAATATTGTATCATGTTTGTGAATCACAATTTATTCAGCCATTCCCCTCTGGTAGATTATACCAACCAGAAAATCTCTCCCCTCCCCCCAGGACAATGATGGTTAAGTGACTTTCCCAGGGTCACACAGCTAGTAAGCATCAAGTGTCTAAGGCTGGATTTGAACTCAGGTCCTCCTGAATCCAGGGCAGGTGCTTTATCCACTGTACCACCTAGCTGCCTCCAGGAGAATCTTAAGTACAGCCTCATCAATAGACCATCCAAGTACCAGTCTAGGTAAGTATAGAGAAATGAATCACCATCAGCTTGACTGCAAGGTAATGGATTTTTGGAAGGTGACTGCCCATGAAACAGATAAAAATACAAAATGGCTCTCTGTCTTGGGCAGCTTGCTTTGGAAGCTTTTGGGACAGTTTGTAAACTGTCTACGGTCATTAATTTAGCTGCTGACACTTTAAATGTGAACGTTTTGTTCAAGGACTGGGGTTGATATATACTACTGGAGGGGAAACGAGGCATATCCATATTGTCATTCCTCAGCCTCAATGAAGCAGAAAACTTGGAGAAGTTGAAGAAAAAAAAGGAAAAAAATGGCTTGTCGAGTCTCCTTTGAGAGGTAAATGAGGGAGCTGGCACAGTGAGTTCCATCATGTGCCCAGACAGCAACAAACATCATTTTGTGGGATCTTCAGTTATCTCACTTTACAGCACTTGTCATGAACATAAGCAGAAAGAACCTAGTGAAGGTAATTGAAGATAATGCCTGCTGTAGAAGATGAAGAAATGGAAACATTCCACAGAAAACTTGGTAACACCCTCCAAAACAGATCACTCTATCCCCAATATTCCCTTGATAACTTCAAGGTGGGCACAGGGGAAGAGGGTGAAAAAGATGTTGGCAGATGTTGCTTGGGATATGGAAATGAAAGAGGGGGAAAGGCTTACAGACCACTCAGAAGCTTCATGCTTCAGTATTTATAGAGCTCTGTAAGGTTTGTAAAGCACTTTATATATGTTAATTCATCTAATCCTTACAATAATCCTATGAGGTAGTTGGTATTATTATCCCTATTTTATAGATGAGGAAACTGAGGCTTTAAAAAAACAAAGTGGCTTGCCCAGGGTCACACAACTAAATGTCTGAGGCAGAATTGAAATGCAAGTCTTTCTGACTCCCAGGTTCTTTCTTCTCTCGACTATACCAAGTAGATGCCTCTTTTTCCTCATGGGAAAAATGGAAAATGGTTAAAAGAAATGACATTGACCCTAATTATATAGTCATTTTATATAACAGTTTAACCAATTTAAGTAAATTGCTACAAAAGAGAGACCAAAAATACACCTACCTTAGTTAGAACATATGTGGCTTAATTGACCAGTGGAAAGAAATTGTGGCCAAAGGCAATAGCAGTTTAAAATATAAACTAATTTGTAAAATCTTATGAAGAAGGATGATGAATAATTATGAGCAGTATCACCTCATTAAGCAGAGGGAAGCAGCGGAGTTTAAAGAACGATATCCATCTAAACAAAGTCATACCAAGGGAATTTAAGGACAGTAACAGAAGGAGGAAACAAATAGAAAGAAGGAAAATGGCAAAGATTCGGCAAAGATGATTATAACAAACTCCTTTCACCATCAAGGACAGTAGGGTCACCACATATGGACTTCTTACACCAGCCCCGAATGTGCTTTTAGGGGAGATAGAAATGGCACTAAAGAGAAGAAAGATGGGAAAAGAGATGAGAACCATGTTGGAGGCAATATAATGGTGAGGATGTTGAAAGAAGGAGAAAAGATGCGGAAAAGTCTTGGATCTCATGAATACCAAAAAATAAAATGAAAAAGAGAGGTGAATGAAAGGACATCAATAACCACCTCTATGGTTATGTTCCTGCCTATACAAGAGACTCATATATTCATGAACCCTCAGCATCCTTGCTGAAGGCATTAATGGGGAATAAGTAGGCTTTGAGAAGTAATATTCAATAATTATAATACCATTATCATTTATAATAATAATTATTATTGTAGTAGTAGCAGTAGTGGTAGCAGTAGCAGTAGTAGTAGAAGTAGTAGTGGTAGTAGTAATAACAATAGCAACAACAACAACTCATATTTATATAGCACTTTAAGGTTTGCAAAGCTCTTTGCAGGTGTTATCTCACTTGCTCTTCACAACATCTATGAGAGGTAGGTGCTATCATCATCCCCATTTTATAAATGAATAAATAGGCAGACAGGTTAAATGGTCACACAGCTATTAGGTTACTGAGACAGGATTTGAACTCTGATCTTCCATGTCTCTGAAACCAATCTATCCGAAGTTCTCCCTGAATGATTGAAGTATGTAGAGAAAACAAAATTTCACTGTGCTTATTGCTTGTTGATTGTGACAAAGTCCTTGATTCAGTAGAGCAAAATGCTACCTTTAGTTTCTCTGCTAATAAGGTGCCTCTCATGCATACATCAGAATCAGTCAAAATTCTTTGTAAGAAATTGAGTATCTACCCTGGGGCTGTCTCTATAGCTCACACTCCCAGGTTGTATCCCCTAGTGGATAACAATCTCCTAACATTATGGACCACAAACCCTCACTGGGCAATTATCTTTAGTGATCTAGAGGCCAGTGAATTAGGCCAGTGACTGTGTGAAGGTAATTGCCACGTACCATCAATTGCGCCTGGACAACACTTCTAGACTCTCACCCTCACACAGTCACTGGCCTAATTCAAGTCATGTCTAAACTAATGTAATAGTCTCTCCTAACTACTCTGCCTACCTTCAGTCTCTCCCTGCTTCTAAATTACCTTATAAGATTATTATGAGCCAAGCGAGATATGTGCAAAGGGCTTAGCAAACCTTAAAGTGCTTTGTAAATGCTAGCTATTATTATTATCATCATTTTTGTTTCATTTAGATACCTTGAGAATTCATCCTTCAAAGTCCTTAAAATTGTACCATCTTCAGCACACATCTTTGTGTAGCCTTAGTCTAGTCCAGTTACTTTCCTCATATTTTATCCCTTCAGTATCATTTCTACCACAACACTCTCAGTATTGTGATGTTAGGAAGGAGAGGGAAGGGAATAAACATTTATTAAGCATCTATTATATGTCAGACAGTGTGCTAGGCACTTTACAAATATTATCTCATTGGATCTTCAAAACAACCTTGGGGGTGGCTAGATAGCACAGTGGATAAAGCACTGGCCCTGGATTCAGGAGTACCTGAGTTCAAATCCGGCCTCAGACACTTGACACTTACTAGCTGTGTCACCCTGGGCAAGTCACTTAACCCCCATTGCCCCGCAAAAAAACCCCAAACCAAACCAAAACAAAGCAAAAAACCAACCCTGGGTGGAAAGTGCTATTGTTATCCTCATTTTATAATAGGGGAAACTGAGGCAAACAGAAGTTAAGTGACTTGCCCAGGGTAACACAGCTAGGCAGTGTCTCAGGCTGAATTTGAATTCATGTCTTTGTTATCCCAGGCCCAACATTTTCTCCACTGTGTCACCTAGTTGATGACGTCAGAATATAAATGTGCTGGGTTTGCTGTCCTTGATGGATTAAGTGATTAATTAGATTGTAAGTGTCTTGAGGGCAGGGACTGTCTTGCCTCTTTTTGTATCCCCAGTGCCTGGAACGTGGTAGATACTTAAGAAATGTTTGTTGATTGATTGAAATTTTAAATTAAACTCTGCAAATCTTTTGTCTTTCATCTGTTTGTTGTTCTCCTGGGAGTCCCCCCCCCTAAAATGCCCTCAAAGTAACTTTAGTCAAATTTCTTCCCAAGCTGTCTCTAAATTTCTTTACTTTCAAAAAAAATAATAGAAATTTCTTTACTTTCTGCTATTTCTCTTTGTCTTTTGAGGCAATATTACTTACAATATTCCACTATTCTCTATAAGATTTGACAAATGAATGAATATTCTCTCAACTCTTATTACCCTTGGCTACCACATCTCTCTGCTTGACAAGTAAATCCAGTATCAACTGAGATACTTTTCTTCTCTTCCTCATGACAATTGATTTATCCCAGTTAAATGTCTATAACAAATTATTAAAGCCTAAATCTCTGTCCTTTCCTCCATCAAATTCCCATTTTTCAATAGGAACAGGAATGGGGACTGAACCTGTGATTTCATTGATCCTGGTAATTCCTTGGTGGGGAAATTGCCTCTATCATCTTTGGCACCATCTTTGCAACTTTTGCCAGAGAGAGCATTGGGTGGTTAAAGTTCTTTCCCAGGGTCACACAGTCAGTGTGTGTTAGAGTCAGGACTTGACCCCCGGCTTTCCTGGCTCTGAGAATAGCCTTCTATCCACTATCCCAGGGTGCCACTCTTTACCATCAATAATTCATTTAAATAAGGCATCTTGGAGTTATTTTAACTGTCGTGACTTTTTCATTTTTATTCTTACTCTTAGCTCTGTATCACATTTGATCTTTGCTCTCTTAAGTCAGTGGCTGACTCTATACAGTCAGCTGATTCAGGAATGACTCTCACATCAGTAACAAGTTATTTCTTGTTCATTAAAATATAATCAGTTTCATTTTTTCCAATGTTCTTTGGTGTATACCATGTCAAATTCTTTTCTCAAAGAAAGTATTCATAATGTATAGCCATGCAGTTTCTGTGCAGTCTACAAGTCTTTGACCTCTCTCATGCCTTCCATCACCCTGAGCTATATTTTTTATTTTTTTTCTTTGCTTACCAATTCCCACCTTTGTATTGGAGTCACCAAGTATGAAAGTATATATTTATTTAATTTGGAGAATTTTACTAAGTTCTTCATAGAATTTCTCTACTTCTTCACCCCCTGCAACAGATGCTGGGGCATAAGCTGCAATTATTTTGTTGATGGTCTTTTTTAAAATAAATATTTTCTAGGAGCACATCAATACGAGTTGACCAAGTGTCCCACAAAACAATGCTAATTTCTTTTTTGTTTGTTTGTTTTTGTACGTACCATAAAACCAACTCCTTTATTTGGCCCTCCAAAGGGGACTTTTTTTTTTTTTGGGTGAGGCAATTGGGGTTGAGTGACTTGCCCAGGGTCCCACAGCTAGTAAGCGTTAAGTGTCTGATTCTGGATTTGAACTCAAGTCCTCCTGAATCCAGGTCTGGTGCTCTATTCACTGCACCACCTAGCTGCCCCTCAAAGGGGACTTTTTTTTTAAAAGCAATGCTGCCATTTAGTTAGAACTTTGGTCTTCTGGCCTCCTTGTTAAAATCCATGTGATCTAATCCTTCAAGGAGGATGTTCATTTGCTCATTGAACAAGGCTCTCACATTTAGGGTATCGACAGCTAAACTGATGTTCAGAGAGAACCAAAAAAATAATATGATTCTTGGGCAAGAGGCAGCTCAAAATCAACACATCCCAAGCTAGACCCATTGTCTTATCAGCAACATATGACCCTCTTCCTAATACCCCTATCTCTGTAGATGGTCCTGCCTTTTTTCTAGTCTGTCACCCAAACTTCACAGTCATTTTCCCTTTCCTAGCATACAGCACCTATACATTGCCATGTACCATCAATTGTGCCTGGACAACACTTCTAGACTCTCACCCTCACATAGTCATTGGCCTAATGTAATAGTCTCCTAACTGCTCTGCCTGCCTTCTAAATCAGCCTTCACCTACCTGTCTTCCAAAAGCAGTTTTACTCATCTCTTTTTTGCTCAGAAGCCTACCATGGCTCACCATCGACTGCATAAAAGGTTTTATGTGTATATATTATATGCAACACATATGTGTATTATAAAAATATATTATGTAAAATATACAACCAATACATTCTTTACAATTACATACAAAATACACAAATACATTAAATAACACACACATACATTATATGTAATAAATATATGTATTCTAAATAATGACACAAACACACACATGCATTCTGTGTAATACATACATGTGTGTACATATCCATATGTCCATATATGTATGTGCATATATATCTATAGGAGGCAGCTAGGTGGCTAAGTGAATAGAGTATTAGGCCCGAAGTTAGGAATACTTGAGTTCAAATCTGGCCTCACACACTTAATAGCTGTGTGACCCTGGGCAAGTCATTTAATCCTATTTGTCTCAGCTTCTTTTTCTGTAAAACATGTTAGAGAAGGAAATGACCTTTCCATACCTGCTTAGTAAACAACCTTTTAAAACTCTAATGAAGGGGCAGCTAGGATAAAGCACTGGTCCTGGATTCAGGAGATCCTGAGTTCAAATCCGGCCTCAGACACTTGACACTAACTAGCTGTGTGACCCTGGGCAAGTCACTTAATCCCCATTGCCCCACAAAAAAAGAAATCTAATGAACTGGTACTTAGACAACAGTGTGGATATCTGTTGGGGCTGGTGAGCAATAGTACTAGAAAATCTCATCCCTTTCAAAGTTATTCCTTGAATCTCAAGTCTAATAGTAGTCAGCTACCCTTTGAGGATTCAACTGCTAACATGAGTGGGAGTTAGGGAATTAGCTCTGGAGGGTGTTCTATATATGGAATCTACTACTTTGAGAGCAGCTATATGGTCAAAAGGCAGCTAGGTGACTCAGTGGATAGAATTCGAGGCCCAGAGTCAGGAAGACTCATCTTCCTGAGTTCAAATCTAGCCTCAGACACTTACTAGCTGTGTGAGCCTGGGAAAGTCACTTAACCCTGTTTTCCTTAGTTCCTCATCTGTAAAATGAGCGGGAGAAGGAAATGACAAAACACTGGTATCTTTGTCAAGAAAATCACAAATGAAGTTATGAAGATTGGATATGATTTAACAACAACATAAAGTCAAAGACAAGGTTTTGTTATAGAGGTACATATGGAGAGAAAAAAATAATAGTAATAATGATGATGATGAGCCATTGGTATTTTTAAAAGACTTGGTTCACCCAAAACATAGCTTAATAAACCCTTCTAAATTTAAAAACAATGTAAAATTATTAATTAAAAACATAAATAGGGGGCAGCTAGGTGGTACAGTGGATAAAGCACTGGCCCTGGATTTAGGAGGACCTGAGTTCAAATTTGATCTCAGATACTTGACACTTACTAGCTGTGTGACCCTGGGCAAGTCACTTAACCCTCATTGCCCTTAAAAAAAAAAAGAAAGATACAGAGACAAAATGGAAGCTCTCAATGTGCTCATAAACATTGCAGCCATGCATAGATCATGGACTGGATTCCTTCTTACTGACTGGAAAGAAGGAAAAGGTCCCTTCTAGCAAGAGATATGTGTAGCAGGGGGTGGCTAGGTGGCACAGTGGATAAAGCACCGGCCCTGGATTCAGGAGTACCTGAGTTCAAATCCGGCCTCAGACACTTGACACTTACTAGCTGTGTGACCCTGGGCAAGTCACTTAACCCCAATTGCCTCACTAAAAAAAAAATAAACAGCACCAGCAACTTCAACCAAATTCTTATGGATAGGCTTTCTAAATCCTCAAATGACATGTCCTCCTCCTCTGAACCAATTCTAGTTGACCAATATCCTTCCTCAAACATGGAATACACACAATTTCACTGTTAAGATCTCTCAGGGACAAATTCTCTCTATCCATGAAGTTTGGCACATTCTCTGAAACTTAAAAGTCTTACACATTCTCTGAAACTTAAAAGTCTTAGAGAGTTGCCTAAAGCAGAAGTGTCAAATGTAGCAAACCAGATGGAAGTGTAATTGGGAAGAGGTTAACAACATAAATAAAAATATAATACAACGTAGATAATGTTAATTTGTGTGTTTTTTTTTTTCAGTCAAAATGGGGCCCACAGGGATCCATTTTTATTTGAGTTTGATACCACTGGTCTTGAACACTGACACTTCAGGTGACATGGTCACTATGTGTAAAGGGTAGAAATTAAAATCTTCATGCCTCTGAGGCCAGTCCTCTATTCACTGTTGTGCTTGTTGTTCGGTTGTTCAGTTGGCTATGACTCTGTGTGATCTACTAGACTTTGTCCATGTGGTTTTCTTGGCAAAAGGCACTGGAATGGTCTGCCTTCTTCCCCCCCCCCCCCAGTATGTCTCTATTTAATAGATAAGGAAACTGAGGCAAACAGGGTTAAGTGACTTGCCCAGGGTCACACAGCTAGTAAGTGTCTGAGGCCAGATTTGAACTCAGGGAGATGAATCTTCCTGACTCCAGGCTTGTTGTTCTACCACCTAGCTACTCCTTCTAGTCTCTGTCCTGTGATGCTTCTCGGAGAGCAGGTGGAACAATTCCAACCCAGTTGGGTTTGGTATATGCACACATAGATTTTGAAGTAACACCTCCCCCTTAATCATATAAGGAGATCCTCTGGCATACACACATTCCTTTTCATTCTGGCATCAGCAGAGGAAAAGGGATAAAATAAGAAGATGACTGAATTAAATGTTTTCTGGAGGAAATTGTTACTCAGTTTTTCAGCCATCTCTCCCACTGACTTTTAGCAAGGCCTGACTTATCATCTGGTTGGTGGCAGCAGTGATGGTATCTTAGCATCTGTTGAGCATAAAGACTTCTACATTTGAGGCATTTACTCCATTCATTGTCTTTTTTTTTTTTAAGTGAGGCATTTGGGGTTAAGTGACTTGCCCAGGGTCACACAGCTAGTAAGTGTTAAGTGTCTGAGGCTGGATTTGAACTCAGGTACTCCTGAATCCAGGGCTGGTGCTTTATCCACTGTACCACCTAACTGCCCCTTACTCCATTCATTGTCACACCAGAGAATTTGTGTGCTCAGTCAGACCAAAGGAACAAAATTCCTTATGAAGATGAGGTCATCAGAAAGGAGTAATAATTTATTTCTTGGGTCAGCGAGGTGATGCAATGGATAGAACGTTGGGCCTAGAGTCATGAAGACGTGGGTTCAAATATGGCCTCAGACACTTACTAGCTGGGTGCCCCCTGGGCAAGTCACTTGACCCTGTTTGCCTCAGTTTCCTCATCTGTCAAATGAGCTGGAGAAGGAAATGGCAAACCACTCCAGTATCTCTGCTAAGAGATTCCCAAAAAGGGATCATGAAGAGTCAGACACAACTTTAAATGACTGAAGTGAATTAACTTCTTTTCTCATTTCGTTTTCAGAGAGGTCAAAGAGTAGGAGTCAGAGTTTGGTAATTTATGTAGGAGTCTCGCATTTAGTCTTCCCTTGCATATATCAGACACTGAAACTATATTTTTTGTTTTTTTGTTTTTGTTTTTGTTTTTTTGTGGGGCAATGAGGGTTAAGTGACTTGACCAGGGTCACACAGCTAGTAAGTGTCAAGTGTCTGAGGCCATATTTGAACTCAGGGCCTCCTGAATCCAGGGCTAGTGCTTTATCCACTGTGCCACTTAGCTGCCCCCTAGCATGTTGTTTTCTCCATTAGAATGTGTGCTTATTAAGAGTGGGGATTATGTTTTTGTCTGTGTATCCCTAGCTTTTAGAACAATGTCTAGCTTATAATTAACTGTGATAAAATGGCTAGGGTGCCAGGTCTGGAGTCAGGAAGACATATCTTCCTGAGTTCAAATCTGGCTTGAAACATTTACTAGCTGTGTGACCCTGGGCAAGTCACTTCACCCTGTTTGCTTTAGTCTCCTCATCTGTAAAATGAGCTAAGAAGGAAATGGCAAACCACTCTAGTATCTTTGCCAAGAAAACCCCAAAGGGGTTCGTGAAGAGTCAAATATAACTGAAAAATGACTAAATAACAACAACAACAAAATGCTTCTTTACCAAATGACTGATATGTTTCTATGCTAGGCTTGTGATTTGTTTACCAAATTTCTCATTTATTTCCTCTTTTTGTCTGGGTGGCTTCTGTTCCTTTTCCCTTTAGCTAAATACTCCTTGTCATGCTTCCTCCTTCTAGTTCCTAGTTTTCCTCACATGAATGGACCTCCATATCATATAGGATGACCCCCAAAACTATAGTGGTTTTAAGGTATTAAGGATTCTTCATTTCTTTCTCCCAACCCCTTTTTACCTACTTATTTTACCCTTTTATTTATTTCTTTGGAATGAGATATTGCCTTCCCAAACCATGTTACAGTCAAAGATTTCATCCCACCAAGTTTCACTGATATCTATTAAATCAAATTTGCCTCCTTGTGTTAGGATTCATAGGGCATCTAAGTTGTACAGTGGTTAGAGCCCCAGGCCTGGAGTCCGGAAGACCTGAGTTCAAATGCAACCTCAGGTACTTACTAGCTAGCTCACCCTGGGCAAGTCACTTAACCCTGTTTGTTTCAGTTCCTCATCTATAAAATGAGCTGGAGAAAGAAATGGCAATCCACTCCACTATCTTTGCTAAGGAAACTCCAAATGGGGTCACAAAGAGTTGCACATGACTAAAATGACGAAACAATAACAACAAATTTGGATCCATATTTCTTTTTTTCTTTCTTTCTTTTTTTTTTTGGTGGGGCAGTGAGGGTTAAGTGACTTGCCCAAGGTCACACAGCTAGTACGTGTCAAGTGTCTGAGGCCGGATTTGAACTCAGGTCCTCCTGAATCCAGGGCCGGTGCTTTATCCACTGTGCCCCCTAGCTGCCCCCTGGATCCATAGTTCTTATTGCTTCAACTCTGGACATTTGTGTATGGACATTTCATGCCATGTGTTTTACTACTGACTCTTCTTAGATTTTATTTTTTTTCTGGGAATTTCTGGGTATCTCAGTTGTTATTTTTCTTTGTGACTACTCCATATGATATTTAACTTGGAAAATATACCTAGTCAGTCTCCTCTCTTCCTCATCCTTTTTAGCTTAAATCCCTGTTGATCATTTTGCAAGATACCTGGCAAATGCATCCTTACCACCCTTTGTTAGTCACATTCCATCTTTGGGTAGGAATCTATCATCTTTATGTTATAAACCATGAGTCAGAAATTCAAATACCATTCTCAGACACCACCTTCTTAGCCAGCTGTTCACTTCTCCAATTATTTCTTTCTTCTGCATCTGTTTCCTTCAAGGGACAAGAGCAAAGAAAATACAACCTGTGTCCCTGTGGGCTCCAGGTGCTTGCCCAGGACTTCATAATCACTGGCAATACTTTTAGGTTTTATTTGGACAGTGCCATTTATGCCCATATGAATGAATCACCAGAGGCAGGTAGCTGACATCTGTTTTGATAAGTCTTGAGAGGTTCTCTGTTACGTCTTGGACACAAGCCTAGGGAGGACAACAGAGCTGTTTGTTATCATTATCAGGTTGACAAATGGCTGTTTCAGTGGCCATGAGGTATCACCAACTCCCTCCTCTCTTCTCTTCTTCCTCTGATCCTTAATGGGTGAGTTCTATCCTCATAGGATCTATAACTCTACCACACAATTCAGTGGAGGACAGATCACTTCTTTCTCCTTAGCATCTAGCTCTCTCCTCTTCAGGAAGAGCCTCATTGAAAGCCTTTAAGCTTTAATTACATAGAAGTCCTTTTCTTTCTCTTTCTTTTCTGGAGTACGCCTGACCTCGGTGAAAAACACTCCATTCTAGCATACCAGGGATCCCTTGATCATCAGACATGGTGCACTGGATAGAGCATTGGACTTGGTGTTAGGAAAACCTGGGTTCAAATCCCATGTCAGACACTTGCCAGCTATGTCTGAGGCAGATAGGTGGTATGGTGCTGGCCCTAGAGTCAGGAAGCCGTGAGTTCAAATCCAGCCTTAGTTTCCTTAATTGTAAAATCGAAATAGGGGGAAGCTAAGTGGCACAGTGGACAGAGCACTGGGCCTGGGGTCAGGAAGACCTGAGTTCAAATCTGGCCTTAGACACTTACTAGTTGTGTGACCCTGGGCAAGTCACTTAACCCCATTTGCTTCAGTTTCCTCATCTGTCAAATGAGCTGGTAAGCCACTCTAATGTCTCTGCCAAGAAAACCTCCAAAAGATACCTTGAAGAGTCATACGTGACTGAAACTGAACAACAATAACTAAACAGAGATAATAATACTACCCACCCCACAGGGTTGTTCTGAGGATCCAATGAGATAATGTTCGTAGAAAGGCTTATTTAGCACAGTGCTTGGTACATAGTAGGTGCTTAATAAATTCCCTGTCTCCCCTCTTAACCCCTCCATCCCCTTTTCTACTGGTGAGCCTGGACAAGTAATTTAATCTTTCTGGGCTTCAATTTCTTCATCTGTAATATGAAGTGATTAGACTTGACCTCCACGATCCCTTTCTGTTCTAGATCTATGGCTTGCATTGTATTAATTTTTTTGCATAATGATTAATAAAGAACTGAATATGGTATATATATATATTTGTTTAAAAAATAAATTATAATATACTTTTTTGGTGCATCCAAAAAGCAAAATAATTTTGCTGTCATTTAAATGAGGTGAAAAAAAAAAAGCCAGAGAATGAAACACATTTCCGTCCATCTCCTTTCACCTCTTTCTCCTTCGCCCACATCTCTAAAGTAAGTCCAATGATTTAATGAGAATCAGCCTCTGACTTATGAACTCCCAGCTTATAAATGGTTCTTTTATAAGAATGGGCAGTGTTGCCGCGGGGGAGGGGAGCTCTATTCATCTAGTTTCCATACTCCTGCTTCCCATAAGGTCAGCACTCAGCCTTCGTTTCTCATATTAGAACAACAGGGCAATGATTAACAAGGACTTACCTTCTCTTCTGCAAGCGCGGGCAGTTACCAAGTAGTTTGTGCCTGAAGTAGCTAATGTTCCCTTTCCTAGTCCTGGACTGTTCCTGAAGAAAGAACTCCTACTGCTATACCAGGGGAGCTGCTGATGTCGGAGCCCCAAGTCTTCCCTGCTCACTGTCCTAATGATGCTAAGGGAGCAGCGAGGGCAAGCATCGCTGCTTGGTGTTCTGAACTGGAATTCAGATAATATTTGCTCCCTAGTAATAGTGTTAGAAACGATGATTCGCTATAACTGAAATATTATGTCTGAGCCTTTGGGTACATTGAGTTATTGCTTGGTTTGTAGAAAGAGAGCTTTAGGGGGCGGCTAGGTGGCTCAGTGGATAAAGCACCGGCCCTGGATTCAGGAGGACCTGAGTTCAAATCCGACCTCAGACACTTAACACTTACTAGCTGTGTGACCCTGGGCAAGTCACTTAACCCCAATTGCCTCACTAAAAAAAAAAGAAAAGAAAAAAAGAAAGAGAGCTTTATCTAGAGGGAGAGAACTTGGGTTGAATCTCAGTTCTGCCTTTAAGACCTTGAGCAAATATTTAACCTCCCTAGGCCTCAGTTTCTTCATCTGCAAGATAAAGAGACTGGCCCTGATGATCTCTAAGTTCCGTTCCAGTCCCAATTCAGTGAACCCTAACTACCCTTCCTTCTTGCACTACCTCAACTTCACAATCACCACCACCACCAACCTCTACCGTCTTCCTTCAGGGGCTAAGGTAGAAATGTCATCTTGGTGGGACCCGAAGTCTTCAATGGTGCTAAGTGAGAATTGGTAGGGTTTGCTTCCCCTGGGCCAGAACTAGGGCACAGTGGCATGGTCCGTGAAGGGCCGGAGGTGAGGGCTGCTTGATATAGGAGGCTAAATTCCATTACATCTCTAGGAATTGTACCACTTCCCAAACTCACTCAAAACCTCCTGTCTATAGTCCTTGCACTTTCTCACTCATGAGAAACTACTCTATACCCTTATCACGACCAATCTTTATTCTCCCAGTCTACCTTATCTAATTCTTTAAAAAAATTTTATTTTCTTTTAAATTTATGGACTAAAACAAGCATTTCCATAACAGTACAATGAAAAAGATGATTGCACAGGAAACCGCAAATCTACTCTATGCCACTTGCTATTCCTTTCAAATATACAACAAAATTATCATGTAAATTTCTTTTTTTTTCCTTCTACCCCCCCTCCCCCTCCCCTAGAGATGGCTCCCATTAGACACATACACATAAATATATAATATATACGTAAAAATATTCTATACAAGCTTCTATTTATCAATTCTTTCTCTGGATGCAGATAGCATCTTTCTTCATATGTCCTTTACAGTCAATTTGGGTATTTACAATAGTCAAAATAATTTATTCACTCAAAGTCACTCTTTTTTCTTTTTTCTTAGTGAGGCAATTGGGGTTAAGTGACTTGCCCAAGGTCACACAGCTAGCATTAAGTGTCTGAGGCCAGATTTGAACTCAGGTACTCCTGACTTCAGGGCCGGTGCTTTATCCACTGCACCACCTAGCCGCCTCAAAGTCACTCTTTAAACAATATTGCTGTTACTCCAAACAATGTTTTCTTGGTTCTGCTCATTTCACTCTTCATTATTTTATGCAAGTCTTTCCATGCTTTTCCAAGATAATTGAACTCATGATTTCTTTCTTTTTTTTTTTTTTGGTGAGGCAATTGGGATTAAGTGACTTGCCCAAGGTCACACAGCTAGTGAGTGTTAAGTGTCTGAGGCCGGATTTGAACTCAGGTACTCCTGAATCCAGGGCTGGTGCTCTATCCACTGCGTCATCTAGCTGCCCCGAGTTCATGATTTCTTATAGCACAGTAGTTTTTTATCATGATCATAGACAACAACTTGTTTGTCTCTTCCCTAATTGATGGGCATCCTTGCAATTTCCAGTCATCATCTATTCTGTTTTTACTTGACCCTGGATTCTTTTATTTATTTATTTTTTTTGGTGGGGCAACGAGGGTTAAGTGACTTGTCCAGGGTCACACAGATAGTAAGTATCAAGTGTCTAAGGCCAGATTTGAACTCAGGTCCTCCTGAATCCAGGGCCGGTGCTTTATCCACTGCTCCACCTAGCTGCCCCTTGACCCTGGATTCTTAAAGGCAATACCAATGAGGCCTGAATATTCTACCAAGCTGGAATCTGCAAGCATTTAAGTATCTGTTATGTACCAGGCACTGTACTAGGCATTAGTTGCCAGTATGGGCTCATCGATGGTCTGTCTACCTGTTTGTCATCTGAGGATCAGCCTTAGCTAAGTTTGAGAGACTCCTTTCCAAAAAGCTGGCTGCAGGCTGATCACATTTCTTTGGTGTGGGATAATTAATTGTTCTTTGATGTAAAGGCAGAGATCTAGGGGGAGAGGGCAGATAATAGATTTAATAAAGTATTGACATGCTGATGAAGTAATACTGTATTTGTAAGGTAGAAATATCCTGCTATACCTTTATGAAGTGTGAACATTTCTCTTGCAAAGGGACATTGGCTGGCTGAGAGTTGGACATATGCCTGGAAGGCCTTTAAGTAGCTAACCCTGCCAGCCCTGGATTCTGTCCAGGAAAGGTCAAGAGAGATTCCAGGCCTTGTGAAGGAGGTTCTTGTGCCTGGACCCACTTGAGCAACCTGTCCAGGGGAAGCCTGAGGACACCTTCATGAGAACTCTACCAGGAGAGAAAAGACATTGAAGCAATTCTGGGGGTGTGAGTTGACTTTGGCCACATATGTACTCCATGTCCATTGTACTCCATGCTTTCCACAGAAGCTAGGTGTATTTGTGGGAGCATGTGCCCCAGGTTTAGGGGGGTTTGTTTTATAGCAACTCTTCTTACTGTGACCCAACCTGTAACGGAAAGTCCAAGCACCAGTTCATGAAGACTGTTAGCTTTAATATGAACAGGCAGTTTTCATATGAAGAAATCAAAACTATCTACAGCCAAATGAAAAAAATACTCTGAATTACTATTGATTAGAGAAATACAAATTAAAACAACTCTGAGGTACCATGTCATGCTGATCAAATTGGCTAATATGACAGAAAAGGAAAATAATAAATGTTGGAGGGAATATGGGAAATTTGGGGCACTAATGCACTGTTGGTAGAGTTGTGAACTGATCCAACCATTCTGGAGAGCAATTTGGAACTATATCCAAAGGGCAATCAAACTGTGCATACACTTTGATACAGCAATAGCACTACTACGTCTGTATCCCAAACAAATAAGAAAATGGGGAGGGGGGAGGGAAGGATAAATTTCTACAAAAATATTTATAGCAGTTTGTTTTGTGGTGGCAAATAATTGGAAATTAAGGGGAGGACCATCAATTAGGGAATGGCTCAATAAGTTGTGGTATATGATTGTAATGTAATGCTATTGTGCTATAATAAATGACAAGCAGGATTATTTCACAAACTGATGCAAAATGAAGTAAACAGAACCAGAACATTGTACATTGTCAATGGCCTAGCTATTCTTAGTAATACAATGATCCAAGAGAATTTCAAAGGACTCATGGTGAAAAATGCTCTCCACATCCAGAGAAAGAACTGATGGAGTCTGAATACATATAGAAGCATACTATTTTTCACTTTCATTTTTTTTTGGTCTTTTTTGGTTTGTATCTTCTTTTACAACATGAGTAATATAGAAATATGTTTTTCATGATGCACATGTATAACCTATATCAAATTGCTTACCATCTCAGGGAAGGGGGAAGGGAGGAAGGGGAAATTTTGAACTAAAATTTTTTTTAAATGAATATTAAAAATATTGTTACCTTTAATAAGAAAAGAAGTATGAACTATGCTGGTATTGCTTGTTGATTTCAATACCATGAACACAACAAAAATAATACTTCTAATTATCAGCTGCTATAGTCTGGTAGATTATGTCATAATGAGCAAGGCTAACCATGTTTTACAGTCTCAAATTTATTACTCATGAATAGGCATACTTTCTGTAACTGGGTTGAGCCAGACAAAGCAAAGGAGGAGATCTAGCCATTAATCTGACCACTTAAACTATTCCATTTTTTTTTTTTTTGGTAGGGCAGTGGGGGTTAAGTGACTTACTCAGGGTCACGCAGCTAGTAAGTGTCAAGTGTCTGAGGCCAGATTTGAACTCAGGTACTCCTGAATCCAGGGCCGGTGCTTTATCCACTGCGACACCTAGCTGCCCCCTAAACTATTCCATTTTAATACTATTGTGGTATAAGAAATGATGAACAGGCAGATTTCAGAAAAACCTGGAAAGACTTACATGAACTGATGCTGAGTAACGTGAACAGAACCAAGAGGACATTGTACACAGTAACAGAAACATTGTTCAATGATCAACTATGATAAACTTAGCAATACAATGATCCGAGACAATTCCAAAAGACTCATGATAGAAAATGCATTCTACATTCAGAAAAAGAACTATGGAGTCTGAATGCAGATCAAAGCTTGCTATTTTCACTTTTTTTTTCTTTCTTGTGGTTTTTCCCTTTTGTTTTGATTTTTCTTTCACAGCATGATTAGTGTGGAAATATGTTTAACATGATTGTACATGTATAGTCTATATCAGATATCTTTCTTGGGGAGAGGGAAGGAAGGGAGGGAGGGAGAAAAATTTGAAACTCAAAATCTTACAAAAATGAATGTTGAAAACTATTTTTGCATGTAATTGGAAAAAAATACTATTAAGTACAAAAAATCCCCACCCCAACCTATCCCAATTTTCAGTAGTACATACAAATTTTCATTCATCTATTGATTTATGCCTCTTCTCCCTATGTAGATGCACCATCAACTGAGCATCAAATGCTCATAACCTACCTTGGGTGAGAGTGGAGAGGACAGTTCAAATAGAATCCTCATAACTCAGATATCCCCACCTACCTTCTTTCCACAAAAATCTAAACATCCGTCACACTGCTTTTCTTGCCTCTTTCCTATCAAAACATCGTCACATGCATTCACAACATGTTATACAATGATGATGCATTTTACAAAATCATCCCTTCTGGGGGCTGAGTCATCAGGGAACGTAAAGCTTGGTAAGTTATTTGGGAAAATCAAGTTGTCCTCTAGTTTCCCAAAACTCTCTATTTCCTCCCCCCCCCCCCGCCCACTGCCATCTGCCTACTTTTTTTTTTTGGTGAGGCAATTGGGGTTAAGTGACTTGCCCAGGGTCACACAGCTAGTAAGTGTCAAGCATCTGAGGCTGGATTTGAATTCAGGTCCTCCTGAATCCAGGGCTGGTGCTTTATCCACTGTGCCACCTAGCTGCCCCTCCCTACCTTTTTAAAGGCAATCAGGATTAAGTGATTTGCCCAGGGTCACACAGCTAGTGTCTAAGGCTGGATTTGAATTTGGGTCCACCTGACTCCAAGGCTGGTGCTCTATCAGTTGTACCACCTAGCTGCCCCTAGCCTCCCATCTCTGATGCTAACCTGTGTGACTCAAAAACCATGGTGAAAAACCTTGACAGGATGTTCATGGGCCAGGATACTGATATGCAGGGAAACCTGTCTTTCACTCCTAGTGGAAAAAAATATTCTTGGTCTAACGATAGTTGCCTACATGTTGCATTAAATCACTACCTTGATCATGGCCAGACAGAGCTTTGACTTTCTGGACAATCATTATCTTTTAATGACAAGTGCAGCTATGGTCAGGAACAATGTGTCCCTTTAAGTAAATCCTACTGGGTTTTCATTTCTCCATTCCTGGGTTTTTATGTTGTCCATTTCCTTTGCTCTAATTCCTCATTATCATGTTTTTGTAGAGTCCTTTGGGCCCACATATCATTGTGTAGGCTCCAGTGGCTTTTTTTTGGGGGGGGGTGAGGCAATTGGGATTAAGTGACTTGCCCAGGGTCACACAACTAGTAAGTGTCAAGTGTCTGAGGTCGAATTTGAACTCAGGTCCTCCTGAATCCAGGGCCAGTGTTCTATCCATCTCCAGTGGCTTTTTAAAGGATATTGTTTTTCTTTGAGTTGTTGATTTTTTTTGGTCACCTGTGATATCTGACTATGAGTTCTGTTTCTGTCCAAGTAAATTTCAAGTTTTTCTTCTTCAGTCATTTGAGGCTGAACCTACTTTGCCTACCCTCATCCTAAAACAGAGACATAACTACTTCTTTTGCTATTAGAATGTGAAGGCAACTTGATAATTACCACTGTGACATCTGTTTCACTTGGGTTTCCCTCAGAGAATATAGATATTATATCTTAAAGAGGCAAATGAAATGTAAAAAAAAGTCTGCTTCTGTGGCAATTGGAAATCAGTTGAAAAATGTCTATCTGTGAAGTGATTACTCCTATAGATTCAACTACTATTTCTCTGCAGATAACTCAAAATCTACAACCCACCTTAGGTCAAAATCTTCCCATTCAGGTCCCCCCCACCCCAAACTCAATCTTTCTCTTCTATCTTTTCTCCCATTTTCTTGGAACTCCTCTTCTTTCTGAGAGACTATAGAATCATTAATTCCTTTGATGTTCACTCATGGACTTTGTAGGGGGTATATCACCCATTCCACTCTGTCTCTCACCTATTTTTACCAATTATGCACCTTTTGCAATTTCATACTGCAAGATATAGTGCTTCACATTTAGAGGTGTTAGGGAGTTTCATTTAATTCTTCTCCTCCACTTTCACTTGTGTTTTGTTAAATTTTACTTACATCTTTATCCCATTAGAGTTTTTAAAAATCTTTAAATCTTTTTTGTTCTTTTATTTTTTAATTTGTAGGTCACTTTCTTTCCTTTTCTTGTTCCCCCCTTTTCCCCTTTCCCCTTCCTTTCCATAACATGTAAACATAATAATAGAGAGCTATTATTTACCTAGTACCTTAAGTCTTTCCAAGTGCTTTACAAACATTATCTCATTTCATCCTCATAGCAACCTTGTGAGGAAGTTGTGATTATTATTCACATTTTATAGGCGAGGAAACTGAGGCAGAGTTTAAATGACTTATCCAGGGTTATATAGGTAGTAAATGTCTGAGGCTGAATTTGAACTCAGATCTGAGTCTTTGTTCTGTGCTCTATCCACTGTACCACTAGATGCTCAATACGAAATAACTTATTTCATTACTTATTCCCTCCTTGGTAATTGTAATTATTTTTCTTTTTTGTGTTCTGTTTGGAGCATTTTTGAAACAAATATTCTCCTTATGAGTAGTTTTGTGTGTGTGGGTTTTTTTGAGTGGAGGAGGAGGTGCAAAAATGGCTCAAATACCTCTCTTGTTGAATGTGTCTGGTTTTTTTTTTCATTTTCATTTTCATTTCATTCAGGTTTGCAGGGTATGTTCTTTCGAATTGCAGCTTGAACTCCTTTTCTTTTTGGAATATATTACCATGCTTTCTTGTGATTTCTTGTGGCTAAGAAATAATTTTGTATTATTTTTAATTGCTTTCCCATTATATGTGAAGATTTTTCTTGTTGCTTGCAAGACTTATTTATCATAAAAACTGTTAAATTTAACCACTGTGTGTCTTGGAGATCAAAGCACAGGTTTTCTTCTGGAGATGATTTGCAGATTCTCTGAATTTGTGCTTTGTTTTCTTTTTTTCAGAAGTTCTGGGACATTTTATTGTATTATTTTGTGCATTATGGTTTTCACATTTTTTGATTTGTCATATTATTCTGGGAGACCAATAGTTCATACTTAGGCATCTAGATGGTGCAGTGAATAGAGTACTGGGCTTGGGGTCAGGAAGGTCTGGGTTCAAATCCTACCTCAGACACTTATTAGCTATGTAGTCTTGGGCAAGACATTGAACCTCTGTCTTCCTCAGTTTCCCCAATTATGGAATGGGGATGATAATGGCACCTACTTCCTAGGGTTGTTGTGAGGATCAAATGAAATAATACTGGGTGGGCCAAAAGTCACGAAGGGGTCTGATGTTTTAATAACTTTTTGACAACTATTTTTTCTTTATCTTTTGCCATTTATGCAATTTGATTTTTCACATGTAATGTAGATTAATTTCCTATATATACTGTATATGATGCTATGGTATTGTGAATTAAAAACAAAAATAAAGGAGTTATGAAATATTTGTGACTTTTGGCCCACCCTGAATTTATTTATTTATTTATTTGGTGAGGCAATTGGTCTTAAGTGACTTGCCCAGGGTCACACAGCTAGTAAGTGTTAAGTGTCTGAGGCTGGATTTGAACTCAGGTACTCCTGACTCCAGGGCCGGTGCTCTATCCACTGTACCACCTAGCTGTCCCCCACCCTGTATTTATAAAGGGCTTAGTTCAGTGTCTCGCATATAGTAGAACATCCTGACTTCCTGCCCTGCTACTTTCTGCAGAGGGGCCCCAGGTAAGTTTTAATTTCCTTCAGGTCCAGCATAGTCATGTGTTCTGGTTCTCCACCCCACTTTCTACCTTGTCTCTCCTCTTTTCCTTCTCACAATGGGGCTGAATCAGAGTCTATCACTTTTTGCAGAATAGTGGGAGGGTGACCAAGGAGTTATAGCAAGAATCTCTACTGCTATTAGGGATACCTAACCTAGAGCCTGACCTCTGTTAGATGGGAGTACATTTCCATCCCTCCTCCCTTCCTCTTCATGTGGTTTGGTGGAGTTAATGTCTACTATTTGTTGAAGAGTAGAGCGATAGTTGGTAACTGTGGTGGGATGCTGGCAGAATATTTTTACAATATGGCTGCATGGGCAAACCCTCCAGTAATCTCACATCCCTGCCATAGAAGTGGGAGGTGGGAGAACAATGTTGAATAAGCACTTTAAGGATTTATGTTCTCAGGGTCTAATTCATAAGGATTTTATTTTATTTTATTTTATTTGTTTTTTTGATACTACAGATTCAGTAGTAATTGCTCCACATCTGGTGTGTAATTCTTTTGTCTGGAGAGCTAGAGAATGAAAGGGGACTAGAGAAAATGTCTAATCTGACATCTCTCTGGTCCAATGACTCACAAGACTCAATTTCTTTCTTTATTTCTTTTATTTTTGCAGGGCAATGCAGGTTAAGTGACTTGCCCAGGGTCACATAGCTAGTAAGTATCAAGTGTTGGAAGCTGGATTTGAATTCAGGTCCTCCTGAATCCAGGACCAGTGCTTTATCCACTGCACCACTTAGCTGCCCCAGACTCCGTTTATTTCTGCTGAATTTCATATGATCAGATTCAGTCCAAAGTCCTAACCTGTCAAGATCTTTTTGAATCTTAACTCTGTTATCTAGTTTGTTCTCTATCCCTCCTAGCTTTGTGAAAATTTGAAGATGTCCCAAGTCCCAAGTCATGGATAACAATGTTATCAGGACAAAATACCTATCCTTTCAAGCTGACACTGAACCTTTAGCAACTATACTTTTGAGTTTAGCCATTGACCTGGTTCTGCTCAGTACTGTTCAGTTCTGTTCAGGCTTCAGAGTCGCCAGCATGTTCAGCAGCGTGCTATTCCAACACAAATATATGGGCTTCCCTGAGGGTGGTAAGGTGGGATTCTAGGCAACAATCGATACAGTGTATTTGTTTTATCCATAGAAATAGTAGGATGAACATTTTTATTTCCAAGTAAAATTGTAATAGTTAATAATTATTTACATTCAAAAGATGCTTGCAGAAATAGAAGTTATAATGAAAATTATAAAAATATTTTTAAAAATTAATAATATTAAAATTATAAATCAGTTCTTATAACAATTGATACAAATTGATGCACCTGGTCCTTCTAGTAGTTTGCTAGTTTCTACCTCATTCAGAATGGATAAAAAGTGATCTAGACCATTGTGGCCATGGGAGGTCAGGATGGTCAGACTTCACAGAAGTGGATACTAAGCCTACTAAGGATAGGCTCTGAATAATTGAAAAATAGAACATGGTAGAGTGATTAGCTTGCTGGATTTGGAGTCAAGAAGACCTATGTTAATTTACTACCTTTGATATTGACTAGCTGTGTGACCGGGCTTAGTATAGTGCCTAGGACATAGTAACTACTGAATAAATGCTTCATGGCTATTGACTAAGTCACTTAACGACTCTGGGCTCATTTTCTTGTCCGTAAAATGGAAAAAAAACTATACCTGTAATACCTGCTAAAAGACTTCTTCAAGCCTCAAATGAGATAACCTATTTGAAATGCTTTTAAAATGATAGTTATTTAAAAAAGAAAAAAATTATAGTTTTATTATTAATAATTTGTTTTTGAGTTCTTTCTGTCATGTGTGACTCTTCATAACTCCATTTGGGGTTTTCTTGGTAAAGAAGTGTTTTTTTATTTTCTTCTCTAGCTCATTTTACAGATGAAAAAACTGAGGCAAACAGGGTTAAGTGACTTGTCCAGGGTCATACATCTAGTAAGTGTCTGAGTTCAGATTTGAACTCAGGTCTTCCTGACTCTGAGCCTAATGCTCTATCCACTGCTACCAAGCTGCTTATGAAAGTACCATTTTCTACTTTTCTTGTTGTTCCGTGTTTCTAGGGGTGTGCTGGAGCCAGCTCTAACTGGAGAGTTTTCAAAGTTGATTATTAAATTTTTAGTAAGAACATTTCTTGTTGTTGTTCAGCCATTTCAGTACTGTCTTACTCTATGGCCCCATGAGATTTTCTTGGAAAAGATTCTGGAGTTTGCCCTTTCCTTTTCCAGTGTGAGCATTTATACCTCAGAAATTGCCAATATTTATGAATCAGGGCTTGATTTATTGTTTTGTTGACACTTGAGAAAGTGTTAATAGTATAGATTAAATTAAAAATTAAAAAATTTGTGTCTATATATTTCTAATGAAAATGCTTTTTTTTTTTTTTTTAGTGAGGCAATTGGGGTTAAGTGACTTGCCCAGGGTCACACAGCTAGTAAGTATTAAGTGTGTGAGGCTGGATTTGGACTCAGGTACTCCTGACTCCAGAGCGGGTACTCTATCCACTGCTCCACCTAGCTGCCCCTGTGTCTATATATTTCTTTCCCCCCTCCCCCCAAGCCTGGTTGTTAAACATTTACTATCAGGGCCCTATCTATTTCTGCCTTATTATCCTCCAATCAAATAACAAACTTTTTGAGGACAGGGACTATGTCTTGTGCATTTTTGTAATCCTAGCACCAGGCATAAAAACTTCTACATGATTCAATTCTTGAGGGAGATATGATTTCATCCATGTAAGTCTTCTCTCTGTCAACACAGATCACAAACTCTCTAAGCAACGGCACATACAATCTTGCACATTTGTTGTTGAGCCTTTTCAGTTTCATCAGACTCCTCATTACCCCATTTGGAGTTTTCTCGGCAGGGATACTGAAACAGTTTGCAATTTCTTTCTCAGCTCATTTTACAGATGGGAAACTGAGGCAGACAGTGTTAAGTGACTTGCCCAGGGTCACACAGCTAGTAAATATCTGAGGCTGCATTTGAAGTCAGGTTTTCCTGATTCTTGGCCCAGTCCTCTATCCACTGTGTTACCTAGCTGCCCTACTCTTGTACATACTATGTGCTTAACAAATGTTGAATTAAGTTGAAAATAGAAGAGAGTAAATCACATGGATGACCAGAAAAAAGGCTAAATCTATTTTTTTTTTGGACCTGAAAATTTCCATTTTATTACATCACTTCTTTTTTTTTTTTTTTTTTGCCTCAGCTGTGAAGACCTAGACTAGATTTAATTTTGGTACAGAAATCCAGTGACTCAATCCCCACATGGGGAGGTTATTCAATTATCCCCAGGTTTGTCACTTTTTCACTGCTAAAGGATCTTGGCAGAACGGCTGCAGATGAAGTAGTAGGACCTTCAGCTAATTTCTCTCCTTGGTTTCCCTGACCAAAGGAATCCAGGGAATGTGGTGGTCTGGCTGGGCCAAGGTGGGCAGGACCGGTTTTCTGAACTGGCTGGCTGGTTTCTTAAGCAGCTTCCATAGCTTCAGAAACATACACAATCAACAGGCTCTTTTAAGCGAAGGGGGATTGATTTTTTCTTCTTGTAAAATTTATCTTACAAATAATACATTTGTTGTGAGAAAAATAACAAGGCGCAGGGAAAAATTCCCACATGGCCATCATGCTCCCTCATTGCAGTGAGTGTAGGCTGATGGTTATCTGCTGCCAGTCAGCTGTTCAATGACAGAACACAAGGGTGGGGTCATTTAAATCCATGCCTTGGCAATAAACCGATGAAAGGAATGGAGTGAAATTGAATGCTTTGGGGTGAGAGGTTCCAGGACTTTTTTTTTTTTCTTATAGATAATGTCCATTTTGCTGGCAAAATCAAGGAGTTCAAAGAGGCAAGGAAATGGGGTAAGGGGTTATTGTGTGATTCTTAACAAACAAATAAAAGCAAGGTAATCCTTATAAGCTTGGAACCTTATTGTTTAATATTTTATGAAATTTCAGTAAATTTTATCTTTATTCTTTGCTTTATTTTTATTTTTTATTTTTTTGGGCAATGAGGGTCAAGTGACCTGCCCTGGATCACACAGCTAGTGAGTGTCAAGTGTCTGAGGCTGGATTTGAACTCAGGTCCTCCTGAATCCAGGGCCAGTGCTTTACCTGCTCTGCCATCTAGCTGCCCTCATTCTTTTTCAAGCAGTTCTTCCTTATGGGGTTTAAGAAATTCTAATTTTCCATAATATCACAAAAATACCACATTATAATCTTTCAAATAAATCTAGTTCTAACCTAGCTTCAGATTTTATAGGTGATCCCTGGAGCATGGCCACATTTCCTCAGTCAATCCAAACATGATATAATTCCTAGCCAATGATACTACAATTTCAAACACTTTTCTCACTTAATCTAAAGTCTACAAATGACTGAAATGAAGGCCAATGACTGAAAGTGATTGATTGAGACTTGCCTTGATTTCATTGAGGCATCTTATCACTTACTTTAATTAAGATGGACTGATGCAAAGTGAAATGAGCAGAACCAGGAAAACGTGGTATACAGTAATAACAACATTGTACAAGTATCAACTGAATAAGTTAGCTCTTCTTAGCAATATAACAATCCAAGACAATTCTAAAGAACTCATGATAGAAAATCCACATCCAGGAAATAGAATCTGAATGCAGATCAAAGTATGCTGTTTTCACTTTTTGGTTTTTTTTTCTTCCTCATGGTTTTTCCTTTTTATTCTGATTCTTCTTTCACAACATGACTAATATGGAAATATGTTTAACATGATTGTACTGTATAACCAAATCATCTTGCTTGCTGTCTTAGAGAGGGGAGAAGGAAGAAAGGGAGGGAGAAAAATTTGGAACTCAAAATTTTACAAAAATGAATGTTGAAATCTATCTTTACATGTAATTGGAAAAAATAAAATACTATTAGATGGAAACAAAAAAGAAAAGAACAAACAAAAAAGGGGTGGAGCCAAGATGATGGAGAGAAAAAATAAAATTCTATAAAAAATAAATGAGAAGGGGGCAGCTAGGTGCCTCACCAAAACCAAAACCAAAACGACAAAATAAATGAGAAGGGATGACTTAATTGGTTTAGTCCATCAATACTCCATCTTTACACTTTTCTCTAGAATAATTTTTAAGTTCTCTTCCCACTTTAGATGTATGATTTCCTGCATGATATAGTCCCTTTTCTAATATACAATTACTTACAGAATTAGAATTTTCTAAGTCTAAACTGAATGGCCTTTTCATAATCCTCATCTTTCTTGATCTCTCTCTACTTCCACACCTTTTCCTCCTGAATCCTCTTTCTATTCTAGGTTTTCATGACATTGCTCATCTTTCCTGGATCTTCATCCAAGTCATACACACTAACCATGAGTGTTCCTCAAGTTTCTGTTCTGGGTCCTCCTTTCCTCTCCCTTTATACTATGCCACTTGGTGATCTCATCAGCTTGATGGGGTTCAATGATCATCCCTATGCAGAATATTCCCAGGACTATACAGCTAGCCCTAATCTCTTTCCAGAACCCCTGAATCATATCACCTACTGCCTTTTGAACAATTCAAATTATATGTTCCAGAGGCATCTCCAACTCATTATGTCCCAAACCACAACTCTTTATCTTTTGCTCTAAGCCCTCCTCTCTTCCCACCTTTCCTATTATTGCCAAATTCTCCCAGGCCTGCATCCTTAGGGTCATTGTCACACTGAGGAATCACACACCCACTGTATAGTCAAATCTTGTCCCCTCTTCCGTCACAACATCTCTGGTACACATTTCTTTCACTCCTTTTGCACAGTTACTACTCTTGTACAGGCCTTCATTACCTCATGCCTGGATAATTACTACAGCCCTGCTTCAAGTCTCTCTCATCTCCACTCTATCCTCTATTGAGCTCCCAAGTGATTTTCCTAAACCATAGGTTTGACCATGTCATCCCCCTACTCAGTCAACTGTCAACTCCAGCAGTTTCCCATCATTACCTCTTTCTTCTTCTTCATGTGATGTTTAAAATCTAATGGCGGGGCAACTAGGTGGTGCAGTGGATAGAGCACTGGCCCTGGAGTCAGGAGTACCTGAGTTCAAATCTGGCCTCAGACACTTAACACTTACTAGCTATGTGACCCTGGGCAAGTCACTTAACCCCAATTGCCTCACTTAAAAAAAATCTAATGGCTATGATTGAAATCTAATGTGTGGTTGCCTTAAATTAGATTCTTATAGCACCATTCTTTGGGCATTAAGTATTTATTAAAGTATATTAGGGGTTTAGTAAAGAGAACATCTGTAGTTCAGAAGGAAAGAGCCTAGCTCCCTGAACCTGCTGCTCCTCTCTTGACCTCCAACTGAAAAAAGGATCCCCATTCTCTCCAGTGGAAGCTCCTTGTGGCCCCACCCAGGAGTGATCCCTACACACAGCTCCAAGCTAATTGGCTGGTAGCATTGATTGACATGACTTAAGGCAGTTCTATGAATAGATGTAACTTCTGGACACTAGTCACATGCTTTCTTCTCAGGGTGGAGCTACCCTGGTTTTCACAATGTCTTTCTCAGCAGGGGGGTGGCACTTTGATTCTCATACTCATTGGAATCATCATTATCATTATTATCTTCTCCTTTCTTCTTCTTCTTCATCATCATCTTCTTCTCCTCCTTCTCCTCCTCCTCCATCATCATCTTCTTCTCCTTTCTTCTTCTTCATCATCTTCTCCTTTCTTCTTCTTCATCATCTTCTCCTTTCTTCTTCTTCATCATCATCTTCTTCTCCTCCTCCTCCATCATCATCTTCTTTTCTTTTCTTCTTCTTCATCATCATCATCTTCATCTTCATCATCATCTTCTTCTCCTTCTCCTCTTCCTTTTTCTTCTCCTTCTCCTCTTTATCCTTTTCTTCTTCTTGTCTTTCTCCTCCTTCTTGCCCTCCTTCCTCACCACCTAGCTACCCAAATATAAAAATCTTCTAACTCACCTTTCAATCCCTTCATAACCTGGCCACTCCCTACTTTCCCAGTCTTTTTATACTTTCCGGCCTTCCAAACCCTGTACAACTTAGCCACCCTGGCCTGCCTGCTGTTCCTCCTGCATGACATTCCATCTGCTGTTCAGTGAATTTGCAATGGCTGCCTCTCATTTCTGAGATCATCTCCTTTCTCATCTTGGACTCCTAACTTCCCTGACTTTCTTCAAGATTCATCTCAACAGTTGGCTCCAGGCAGCAGTGGGGAAGAAGCAACTCCTTCCTCTCCTGTGGCCCTCGTTTCCTCCTTCAACCTCCCTCCTCTCGATCTGATCTCTCGCTCCTTTCCGGAACCATGGCCTCTGGGGTGGCTGTCTCAGATGGGGTGATTAAGGTGTTCAGCAACATGAAGGTTCGCAAGTCCTCGACACCTGAGGAGGTGAAGAAGCGCAAGAAGGCTGTGCTGTTCTGCCTGAGCAAAAGGAGATCCCGGTGGGTGACGTGGGGCAGACTGTAGATGACCCCTATACTACCTTTGGCAAGATGCTGCCAGACAAGGACTGCTGCTACGCCCTCTACGATGCCACCTACGAGACCAAGGAGAGCAAGAAGGAGGACCTGGTGTTCATCTTCTGGGCCCCTGAGTGTGCCCCTCTCAAGGGCAAAATGATCCATGCGAGCTCCAAGGATGCAACCAAGAAGAAACTGACAGGAATCAAACATGAATTACAAGCCAATTGTTACGAGTAAGTGAAGGACCGCAGTACCCTGGCTGAGAAACTGGGGGGCAATGCCGTGATTTCCCTGGAGGGGAAGCCCTTGTGAGTCTCCCCACTCCAGCTCTCCTGCTGGGGCCGCCCAAGCCCAGTTGGGGAGCAGGCTGCCCCCTTCCTGCCAGACCTGAGGGGCTAGGGGGATCCTAGCAGGAGCAGGGTGATCCCTTCACCCATTTGCCAAACCACCCCCGACCCCTGACCTCCCTCACTTCAACCCAATGGTTCTGGCCTTCCCCAACCGCCTTTGATATTCTCATTCCTCCTGAGTTGTAGCAGACCAAGCCCCCAGGAATGCCCAGATGGGGTGGAGGCCAGTATTTTCCAGTATTTTTTTTTAACTGACATCCCCAGTTTTCCCCTTTTCTCAGTGCTGCCAACTTCTAACTGCAATAGTGGCTTTGTGCTTGTTGTTTAGTTTTGTGTATAAATGGAATATTGTGGAGACCCCTCCCCCACACAACCAGCTTCCCTTCCCCTTCCCCCATCCAGTTACTCATGTGGCCAGTAAAAAGGAAAGGTACAGAGCCAGTAAAAGGAAAGTTCAATTAAAAAAAAAAGACAAATAAATAAAAAGTGAGCTGCAAAAAAGAAAAAAAAAAGATTCATCTCAAATCCCCCTTTCTGCAGGAGCCTTTCCTGCTTCTTTTGCTTTTCCTACCCAGTCCCTTCCCTATGAGGTCACCTTCAATTTACATACACACACACACACACACACACACACACACACACATATATATAGTATGCACACGGCTATTTCTATCTCCTTTGTTAGAATGTGAGCATCTTGAGGACAATATCTTTGTCTTTCTTTGTATCCCCAGCATTTAGCACAAAGCCTGGCACACACTAAGGGATTAACAAATGCTTGTTGACTGGTTAATTGGAATTGCAGAACTAGGGGGGTCTTTGGAGGCCACTTAGTCCAATTCCAACACAAAGTGTAATGATGATGGTGATGGTGGTGGTGGTGGTGGTGGTGCTGCTGCTGCTGCTGCTGCTGAGAATAAGCTCACAGATATAAGGCTTTAAGATTTCAAAATGCTTCCCTATGAGGCACTAAAATGAAATATGTATACACCATGTACATATATACACACATGTATATATGTTATATATAAATAATGTGTGTATGAGTGTGTGAGTGTGTGTGTGTGTGTGTGTGCATGTGTAGGCAGTTAGGTGACACAATGGATACAGCACTTGGCCTAGAGTCAGGAAAACCTCAGTTTAAATCTGGTCTCAGGCACTTATGAGCTGTGTGTCTCTGGGTAAGTCACTTAACTCTGCTTGCCTCAGTTTCCTCATCTATAAATGACCCGGAGAAGGAAATGGCAAACCACTCCAGTATCTCCCAAGATAACCCTAAATGGGGTCACAAGAATCAGACAAGATTGAAATGACTCAACACCTACATATATCTATCTAGCTATCTATAGATAGATAGCTAGATAGATATCTAGCTATATATAAAATATAATTTTGGGGCAATGGATATAAACTCTAAGTGCTTAACTCAGGAAGACTTGGATTCCAATCCTGCCTGAGACACCTATTAGCTGTGTTACCTGGGGCAAGTCAGTTAACCCTTCTGGGCCTCAGAAATGAAGGGATTGGACACCATGGCCCTAACGTAAGGTCCCTTCCAGGTCCCAATCTAAGAGCTGATGATCCATTTTCAGACAAGTAAATTAGCTCTGCGATGAGAAATGACTCATCACTGGTCGCATAGCTTGTAATTTTAAGAACAGTAAATTGAACCCAGATCTGCTTCCTCCAGTCCAGTGTTCTTTGTACTTCATGGATCCGGTGATCAACTTCTATTTGTTCAGATGCCACTGTAGATAGTAAGGATTAGAAATGGATATAAAAAATGCTTGATTTATTGCCTTCTTTGCATTTTGTGGAATCCAACAAATAGAAAAAGCAACTAGAATTCAGTGAGTGGAGTGCCCTTTAAATGACCCTATGAATACCATGTTTCCCAAACCACGATACTTTTAACACTGGGAAATATTTCCCTATCTTTGTAAGTGCAGGTTTGCTGCCATTTGACCCAAACCAGTTGAAGGAAGTGATTTGACACATGCTGGACATGTGAACAGACATGATTATCTGGAATTTCTAATTAGAGAGGTTTATCAGTTTTTGGAGGGAAAAAAAACCCTTTGTGGTTTAGGGACTTTCTTCATAAGCTGCCAACTTTTTTAGTTAAATCATTCGAAAGATGCTTTTGTAAGATACAGCGGCTTAAATTCAGCTACAAGTATTCAATTAAGTGGCCTGCTGACTATCAGGCACAGTAGCTGCTGTGACTAGGACATTATCTGTAGGGTAGGATGTAATGGAGAAAAAAAATGACAGATGCTTATTTAAGTTTAAAAAAAAAAACCCCAACAATTTAGTTTTATTAGTTCAGGGACAAAAATGTGGCACTTTCCCACTAAGAAATTAAGAGACTCAATACCTTTATACAATGATCTTTGTACCCTTAGTGATTGTTTCAAAAGGAATTATTTTACAATAAGAAATCTACATAATCCCTCACTTAGATTTTATTTATAATAAATGGGGGCAGCTAGGTGGCACAGTGGATAAAACACAGGCCCTGGATTCAGGAGGACCTGAGTTCAAATCCAGCCTCAGACACTTGACACTTATTAGCTGTGTGACCCTGGGCAAGTCACTTAACCCTCATTGCCTCTCAAAAAAAAAATTAAGAAAAGATTCAAAACAATATAATAAATGAACGAATTTCTTTATACTTAGGAACTGAGTAGTTTATGATTGTGTGGCCTATACTACACTAGAACATGCTTTGTCTTATTTATCTTTCTGTTCTCCAACACACCTGGGATTGTGCTCTGTATGTAGTAGGAGCTTAATCAGTGTTTGTTGGATTGATTTGATTTTGCGGGCTTATTCGGGTCTGAAGAAGGGGTCCCATATGTTTGTAGCAGTGTACAATGTTTCTATATAATATCCTATGATCTAGTTGCTCAGAAGTATGCTTTCCTTCCTGACACCTCCTCTGTGGACCTGGAATCAGGAACCATACCCCAGTCAATTCTGCCATCATTCCTTTATGCGATGAGTCAATTTTAGGTGGTGCAGTGGATAGAGCACTGGCCCTGAAGTTGGGAGGACATGAGTTCAAATCTTACCTCAGACACTTACTAACTGTGTGACCCTGGGCAAGTCACTTAACCCCAATTGCCTCACTTAAAAAAAATATCCTGGGCCATCTTCAGTCATCCTGATATATATCTTGGCACTGCACCCAGATGAATCTGGAGGAGAGAGTGATGCTGGTAACCTTGCAGGGCCCTTCCTCCCTTAAATCCAATTCAGAGCAAGTCATGACATCGCCTTGATGTCATGGTCCTCTTGGAGAACAAAGGACAAACAACTACAACAAACAACAACAATTTACTTCCCTAAAGCCCTATTCACCATTTTGGTAAATTTTAGGACCACCGTCTCTTCTGGTCAACAATTCCCTGCGTGTGATCTTTCTCAGTTAGAATATGAGCTCTTCGAGAATGCCTCATGCTACCTCTGGTATAGGTCATCATTAGTAATATAGTATGAACTATTCAAATCCATGATGCACCTAGAGCAAAGCTTCTTAAACTTTTTCCACTAACTGATCCCTTTTTGCCTAAGAAAAATTTTTTTTTTTTTGGTTGGGCAATGAGGGTTAAGTGACTTGCCCAAAGTCACACAGCTAGTAAGTGTTAAGTGTCTGAGGCCAGACTTGAACTCAGGTCCTCCTGACTCCAGGGCCGATACTCTATCCACTGCGCCACCTAGCTGTCCCTGCCTAAGAAATTTTTACATGACCCTGAGTATATAGATATACAAAATAGGTATACAAATTAAACATTTACTGCCAAATTTTTCATGCCCCTCCCCACCCATTCATTTATGTAACCCCATATGGGGGTCTTGACCCATAGTTTAAGCTTTGATCTAGAGGATTAAACTAGCTGGCTTCTGAGATCCCTTTCAGCTTAGATCTATAACCAGCTATGATCAATTAATGTTCCTATAATCTATGATCTATATGTTCCTATAATCTATCATGAATGATCTATAATTTATCTATGAAGTATGATCCTATAATTTAAAATCTGTGATATATAATCTAAAAATCTAGCTATGATCTAATCATCTATAATCCTATAATCCTATGAGCTTTCCATTGGCATTTTGATTCTTTTGATGATTTGTGGCAATATAATATCACTGTGACAATATTGAAGTTAGCAACTTGGAATCATGGAAAATACTGTTCATGTACTCCCTGTAATCCAGACCACTCACTTCCTCCTATTCAATTTTGGACCCAGTTTATTTTCCATATGTAATGTCTATTGAAGATATATGTTTGCTCAGTTGTTTTTCAGTTTTATCCGACTCTTTGTGAACTTATTTTGGGTTTTCTTGGCATAGATACTGAATTGGTTTGCCATTTCCTTCTTCAGCTCATTTTGTAGATGAGGAAACTGAGGCAAACAGGGTTAAGTGACTTGCTCAGGGTCACACAGCTAGTAAGTGTCTGAGGCCAGATTTGAACTCAGCAATATGAGTCTTCTTGATTCCAGGCCTGGCACTGTATTGACCGGGCCACCTAGCTGATATATGTATTGATATATAACTCAGTGGGTTTCCCAGCCAATGTCCTGCATATCATAATATACATAATATGCATAATTCACCATTTTTTCCTGTGTAGAATGCTAGTCTGATCTCTTCTGAATAAATGAATGAAAAAAAGCATTAAGTGTTTTCTACATGCAGTGCAAACACTATACTAAATGCCAGAGATACCAAAAAAAGCCCGAATTCCTCATTTCACATGTGAGTAGGGAGAGTATGAAAAGGTGATGGGCTTCATCGCTCCTACCAGCCTTCATTCTGTTCAGGTGACCCCCACCCTCACCCCATATGGAAAAGTCTAGCAGTAGAAGGAGCAAATCAGACAGAGGAAAGGAAGAAAATGGCAATGGGTAGGGAAACCAAACTGATATTCCTGAAGTCTGGGCATGACAATGACACTCCTACTTAAGAAACTTCAGCGGTTTCCCATTTCCTCTAAGGACAGGGGTGCTTAACATTTTTTGGATCATGAACTCCTTCTGGCAAGGCCTCTGGACCCCTTCTCAGAATAATGATTTTAAATACATAAAACACAAAGAATTACAAAGGAAAACAATTATATTGAAATACACTTATAGAACTCTCTCTGTTTCTCTCTCTGTCTCTGTCTCTCTGCCTCTGTCTTTCTGTGTCTCTCACTCTCCGTCTCTCTCTCCCATCTATATCTATATATCTATATCTTTACATTTATCCCTGTAGTGTTTCCCTCCTATAGAATGTAACCTTCTTGAGGGTAGGAAGCATCTCTGTTTCTGTTTTTGTATCCCTTGCAGCTAGCTTGGTGTTTGGCACTTTTGTAGATAATTAATAAATGCCTTTTCAGTGGATCTGAAAAAAGTTCAGTTGGCAATTGCAGGAAGGGGTCATCCTGCTTCTGGTGCAGAAAAAAAAAAGGCAAGACTCAGCTCTGATGTACAATATAGTTCAGTTATAAAATAGATCCAGTGAGGTGTGAAATTCTAAGGGTATCCTAGATTTTGATCTCCTATGTCAGGGCATCATTAGCATTCAATGTTTATTGAGCTCAAACAGCAAACCAAGCCTACACAGGATATATCAGAAATACTAGGTCTGTCTGGCATGGAGTCGCTGAATGATTTTTGGGAAAAGGTTGTTTAAAGATGGGGATAAAAATCAGTTAATGAAAAAGGGAGAAAACATTCCTGGACTAGAAACTAGCATGGAATGAGTAACAAGAGGAGATAGCAGTGCTTATCATCTGGATACATTTTCAAGTAATGAGCTTTTACACTTCAGGAACCAGCAAGTGCTACAAATCAACAAATTGTTTAGTTCATCATCTTGTCTTAAGAAAGTGATGTAGGAAATGTTCATAATGTCAATTAAATTTCAAAGTATGTCATGTCTTCATATTTTTTTTTTGAGAGCTGGTTGTTAAACATTTACCAGCACACTCCTGCTTATGTATTACTAGCACTTTTCCTCTGTCCTCTAGGAAGCAGCTGTGATAAAGTGAATAGTCTTGGCATCAGGAGGACCTGGATTCACATTCCACCTCAGACATATACTAGCTGAATGACTGTGAGTGAGTCACTTTAACCTCCTGGTGCCTCAGTTTCCTCTTTTGTAAAATAAGGGAGCCTCTAACATCACTTCTGGCTCTAAACCTATGATCCTAAGACCCAGGTTCAACTCCTGTCTTGGATGGTCAGTAGTGGTATGATCGTGGGCAAGTTACTCAGCCTGTCTCCTGTAAAACGGGAATGATGAACTTAATTCAGAATATTGTTGCAATTTTGGTTGAGATGAATGATCTTTATGCCTTTCCAAACTTTTAAGTGCCTTATAACTGTACAATGAGATTGTCCTTCCTCTCTCACAATCCTTAGATGCCTTCGAAGCTCAGCTCAGGTGTACCCTTCTACACAAGGTCTTTCCTGATCCTCCCAGCATTCTTCCCACCCATTTCTATCTGCTTATCTCTCATCTATCTATCCATCTATGTACATATGTGTCTGTGGATGGATCTATCATCTAGCTACCCATCTATTGATATATCATTTATCTTCCTTCCTTTCCTCTCTCCCTCCTTCCCCCTTCCCTCTGTCCCTCCTTCCCTCCCACCCTGTTCTTTCCTTCCCTCCTCTCTTCTTTCCTCCCTCCCTCCCTCCCTTCCTTCCTCTCTTCCTTCTTTTAATTCCTTCCTTCCCTCCCTCCCTCCTTCCTTCCTTTCTATCTTCTTTCCTCCTTTCCTTCCTCTCTTCCTCCCTCCCTCCCCCCTTACCTTTCTTCCTTCCTCCTCCCTCCCTTCTCTCTCCTTTCCTCCCTACCTCCTTCCTTCTTTCCTTCCTTCCTTTTTTCTTAAGGGTAGGGATTATTTTGTATTTGTATCCTTAGTGCCTAGTATGCCACCTGACACATCAAAAAAAATCCTGCCTATTGATCAATTAAAATGTTATTTATTATTATTTTCATTTAATACTTATTACAACCCAGTGAGATAAATAATTAGGCAGCTAAATAGTGCAGTTATCCTTGATAATTTCCTGGAATATGGTGTCTAGACTCTTTTCTTGATCATGGCTTTCGGGTAGTCCAATAATTCTTAAATTATCTCTCCTGGATCTATTTTTCAGGTCATTTGTCTTTCCAATGAGGTATTTCACATTTTCTTCTATTTTTCAGTCTTTTGATTCAGCTTGACAGATTCTTGATGTTTCATGGAGTCATTAGCTTCCATATGCCCAATTTTAATTTTTAAGGCATTATTTTCCTCAGTAAGCTTTTGCACTTCCTTTTGCATTTGGCCAATTTTTTTTCCTCACATTTGGCCAACTGCAGTTTTTAATGAATTGTTTTTTTCAGTCAATTTTTATCCTTTTTTTTCCAGCATAACTCTCATTTCTCTCATTTCTTTTCCCATTTTTTCTTCTACCTCTCTCATTTGATTTTTAAAAGCCTTTTTGATCTCTTCCAAAAAGGCTTTTTGGTCTTGAGACAAGATTATCTTCCCACTTGAGGCTTCACTTGTAGGCATTTTGACAAACTCATCTGAGTTTGGGTTTTGGTCTTCCCTTTCACCATGGAAGCTGTCAATGGTAAGGGGTATTTTTCCTGTTTCTTACTCATATTGTAGCCTATTTTTAAACTTATAATAAAATTGAGGTCTGCTCTTGGAGCATAGGGGCCACTGTTGCAAGCTTCTTGTGCTGGGGGATAGGGGCTAGGTCACCAGCTTTCTGCTCTGAGGCCTCTGTGGCTTTGGGATTCCTCACTGCCCTGGGCTTTCTCCCTGTGCTGGGATGGCTTGGCTAGGTCACTCCTGTCCTTTGAGTGGTTCTCTAGCTTGCAGTTTGCCCTCCCAGCCAGGGATGGCGGGTCTCACAAATGGTCTGTTGTGCCATCAGCCTTCTGATCCAGGACCAAGGACCCTCAGTGACTTATTTATGCTGTGTCCAGGAGCCTTCTGCTGACCTGCCCTGACCCCCTCTGCAAAGTGCTGCTCTCAGGTGGGCTGAGTTGCGCTGTGTTGAGCTGTTCAGTGCTGACCCTCCCTCCCCTTTTGCCCAAGTGAGATAGATCTTTCCTGAAATCTTCTAAATTATCTCAAGTAAGAATATTGTGTCTCTCTGTCTTTTTGTAGATTCTGTAGTTCCAGAATCTGTTCAGAGGCTTGATTTGATGTTGTTTTTGAGGGAAACTAGGGAGAGTTCAGGCTACTTCCTGGCTTCTTTCCACCATCTTGGCTCCACTTCTGGTTAGGATCGTTTCAGGTGTTTAATAACTATGTAAGTAACTCTGAGCAATAAGTCACTTAATCTCTCTTAGCCTCAGCTTTCCTATCTATAAATTGGGGAATATAATAGCATTGACTTCACTGCTTTCTTGTAAAAAAATAAAATGAGATACTATATATAAAGCACTTAGCAAACCTTAAAGTACTATACAAATATTAACTATTATTATTACAAGGAGTGGAAATACTATTATCCCCCACTTTACAGATAGGGAAACTAAGGTTGAGAGGTCAAATGTCCAAACTCACCCAGCTACTAAATGGCAGAACCAAGATTGGAATGAAGATCTTTTGTTTCCCCTACCTGTGTAGTGCTTCCCATGCCACCTCTGTAAACAGAAAGTGGTGTGGTGGTCAAAGGAAGACAGTGGAGACAATGGGAAAAGAGATTTTTTAAACATTGGTTGTAATGTGGAAAACAAGTGCCAGTTACATAAACCTTTGAAAGTTCTGCATCCTGTTTACAGTCTAGATTGCTAGGCAGCCTCTCTTGAAAAAAAAAATTGTCCTGGTCTTGCACTAGGCACTAGTGCAAGGACAAATATAAGGAGAAGAAGAGTTGGGGTTAGGAAACAGCTGTGCATTTTAGGCTTTTAAATTCCATGTCAGCCCCAAAACAACAACAAAAGAGATTTTGCCAATTGTGAATTGACTCCCAACCGAGACTGATTCAATGTAATTTCTTCTACATTTCTATGCTTTAATAAAGATGAACAGGAAATATTGAAGAAACTACTTGGAGGAGACAGCAATGACAACTCATTCTGTTTAGTCTAGATGAGGAAAATAGTGAGAGAAGCAAAAAAAAAATGGGGAAAAGGACTTGATGAAATTGAAATACCAGCTAGAGAATATCTGAATATAAACTGGCTTTTTACCAGGGATAAACAATGTGGCATGGAGGAAGACTGGGAGAGATATAAAAATAAACATCGTCAAGTTGAAGGGGGTAATTAGAGGAGCCAAAATAAGTACTGACTCTTAAATTGCAAAATAGATTCCAGCAAAGTTTAAAGGATTCTTCAAAATAATTTTCAGGAGACTTGAAGGCTGAAATCTATCAGGATTTCAGGTAATCTGAATTTTTATGTTTTAATTTTTTTTTCAAGAGAGAAGAGGTTGGGAAGTATTTACTTGGTTTGGAATGGTCATAGCAATAATACAAACTAGCATTTACATTGCACTTTAAGGTTTACAAAGCACTCTACAACTGTCTCATTTGATCCAACTCTGGGAAGGAGGTGCTGTTATTATTCCCATTTTATAGATGAGGAAACTGAGTCAGACAGAGGTTAAATACCTAGGGTCACAGAGCTGGTAAAGGTCTGTGTCTGGATTTGAACTCAGGTGTTCCCAACTCAGGTCCAGTGCTCTATCTACTGTGCTACCTACATGCCTTCAAAATGAGGGGAATAACCTCTAGACTCACAGAATCAGAGTATGTTTTCTTTTTCCATTAGAAAATTCTGGGAAACAGGAGGTAAATGGGAATGGGTCCACAAAAATTGTCCTGGCTGATGGGAAGAAATGATTTTTTTCTTTGGTAAGTATAGTATTTCTGCAGGGAGAAAAGAAAGCTCTGAATTTGGAGTGAATGCACCTGGTTTTAAATCCCAGGCTCTACTTGTGTGACTTCTACCACTTGTGTGACCTTGGGCAAGTTCGTAAAATTCTTTGATCTTTAATTTCCTAATGTGGAAAGTGAAGAGATTGGACAATATGACCCCCAAGGTCCCTTCCACTTCTAAATCTATGTTGCAATGATCTATTTTTATGTCTGAGTTAAAGATAGAATGCTAGCTAACATACACAGCAGGGAAGGGACATTGGAAAAGTAATGAATAGGAGATCTGTTTACACATGCAGGGAGAAGGATAAGACTATAATCATCAATACCTTGTCTCCCCAGGAGAATATTGAGCATCTACAATGAAATGAAGGTTGTAGAATGCAAAGACATTATCTTTCCCCATCAACTTTAAGGTAGGTAGGTTGACATTTCAGAGTCATCAGTAGCTAGAAGAACGAGGACCCAAGACTACCTTGAAGAACCAAGCAAATATTAGACTCAGCTGATGTGCCTGATCCTTGTTTAACAAAAGAAGTACAAACAGATATTCAATAAATGGAATTACTGATGTTTTTTTTCCTACTAGACAATAGATAACTTTGTCAATGAGCAAGAGAGTCAAAAATGCTGCTCAAGATGGAGCCAAGCTAATTTTCTGACTCAATTGATATGCTTGGTTCTTTTTTAACAACAGAAATATAAACAGAGATTTAATAAATGGAGTTAATGATTGATTTTTTCTTTATTTTAAATACTATTGTCGATGAGCAAGAGAATCAAGAATGCTGCCCTAGGTGGAACCAAGTTATTTTTTTTTTTTAATCAATTGGTGCAGCTGATCTTTCTTTTATAACAGAAATGTAAACAAGGATTTAATAAATGGAGTTACTCATTATTTTTTCCTACTACACAATAGTTAAGAACCTTTGTCAGTAGGCAATAGAATCATGAATGCTGCCTGAGATGGAACCAAACTCATTTGAACCAGTTTGATGCTCCTGATTTTCCTTTAACAATGGAAGTATAAACAGAGATTTTAATGAATGGAATGATTGCATATTTGTTCCTGCTAGATACCTTTGTTTATGAGTAAGAGAATAAAAAATGATGCTGTCCAGGACAAAATGAAGGACTAGTGGACTTTTTGATGGCAGCAGTAATACTAATGCACACCTTTCTGTCATTTAAAATTTTTACAAAGCCCTGTCCTCACAACAACTCCGTGAAGTAGGTAGTGAACAAAGTATTATCTACAGTTTACAGGTCAGAAAACTGAGACTCATGGTGATTAAGCAACTTGCCCATGCAAATGACATGATAAATTCTTTTTTTTTCAGGGCAATGAGGGTCAAGTGACTTGCCCAGGTTCACACAGCTAGTAAGTGTCAAGTGTTTGAGGCCAGATTTGAACTCAAGTTCCCCTGAATCCAGGGCCAGTACTTTATCCACTGCACCACCTAGCTGACCAAGGCTAGATAAATTCTAAGGTGGTGGTACAATGCGTAGAACACAGGGTCTGTAATCAGGAATTGAAATCTAACTCCAGACACTTCTTAGCTGTATGACCCTTGGCAAGTCTTTAAACTTCTTGACATGACTTTGCCATTATGTCACCATATACATCAATGCTGTGATGTTAATCATTATGAAAAGGACTACAGAAACTTTTGGAAGGCTTGTCAATTTGGTGAATCTCTCCGTAACCCTGAATTGCTCTTGTATTTTAAAGTCAAATTAAGGGTGTGATCCTCAGTTGCTCTGAAATCTCCCCTGGTTCCTCGTTGCTCATAAGACAAAGTTGAGATTCCTTTGTTTGACATTCAAGGCTCCTCTATAGGAGGGTGGGTAGGTCCCAGTCTATATCTTACTCATAGGTACCTGTCATCCATCCCTTTCTTTAGTCATTTTGTTCTCATCATTCACCAATCACACAGCATATATTCATTCATTTGGATTCAAGAAATATTTATTAAGCACTTGCTAGCAGCCACGCCCTTCCCTCTTTCAATCCTGATGTGTTATGATGCAGCAAGGAGAGTGATGCATTTGGAAATACAGGACCAGAGTTTGAATTCCAGCCCTTGTTCTCTGTATGAATGAGGGAAACTCAAGTCACTCAATCTCTTTTAGGCCTTGTCTATAAAATAAAGGGGTTATATGAAGTTACCTATGAGATACCTTCCAATTAAAAAATCAGTGATTCGTCCTCGGGGCAGCTAGGTGGCACAATGGATAGGGCACTGGTTTTGGAGTCAAGAGGACCTGAGTTCAAATCTGGCCTCAGACACTCACTTGTCGTGTGACCCTGGGCAAGTCACTTAACCCCATTGCCTCCAAAACCAAACAAAATTCATCCAATGAATAAACAAATACTGAGATGTCTAAAGGGCCTTCAAATTTGGTTAAGCAATCTAATAACAATAGCTGAGATCTATGAAGCACTTTAAGTTTTGCTGAGCACTCTACATACAGGGTATCCCAAAAGTTTAAGTGCTGTTTTGAGCTAGTAAAGTTTAAAGGGCAGCTAGGTGGCACAGTGGATAAAGCACTGGCCCTGGATTCAGGAGGACTTGAGCTCAAATCCAGCCTCAGACACTTGACACTTACTAGCTGTGTGACCCTGGATAAGTCACTTAACCCTCATTGCTCCACAAAAAAAAAAAAAAAAAAAGAAAAAAAAAAGCACTTAAAAACGTTTGAAAATTCGTGCTAGTTGCTAGCACTACCTCTGCCCTCCTCTGCTGGGTTGGAGGGCTGCCTTCAAACTAATACAACTCATGTACTATTTTATTTGATGTTCAGAGAAACTGTGTGGTAGGTACAGTGGAGGGTTTTACCCCCATTTTATAGATTTGGAAACTGAGGGTCAGAGGAATTAAGGGATGTGTCCATGGTCACACAACTTAATCAGCATTAGAAGAAGGATCTGAACCTGCATCTTTTGCTGATTCCAAGGCCAGGGATTGTCCCACAGCACTTTGTCCCCAAAGAGGTTCCAGATCCTTGAAGGCAAGGGCTTCAAGCAATGGGATTCAAGGATAAATCAAAGGAGATTGCTATTTTTCTGTAACAAAATTAGACATCAGGAAAAAAAAATTCACAAAGATGACCAAGTTGGGAAATAGGACTTGTGAGACGTAGCATACATACTCTAGAAGTACTCACAGTTTAGAGATAAGGCAAGGGTGTGTGTGGTAATAATATCACAGTACTGCACCTTGGTTAAACACATCCAGGCTATTGTGTTCAGATCTGGGAAAGCAATTTAGAAATGAAGTTGAAAAGCTGGAGATTGTCCAGAGGAAGAGAACTAGAATGATGAAGATCCTCAAATTCATGTTCCACGAAGATCAGTCGAAGGCACTAGGGATGTTTGGACTGTAGAATTTTGAAAAGTCTCAGGGGGAGCATGATGTTTTTCTTCCATTCTTAGAAAGGCTCTCATGACAGAAGAAGGATTAGATTTGCTTTTTTAGCCTCAGAGGAGATAGAAGTAGAATCTCCAAAGAGGCAAATTGAGGCTTGAAGTCAGGGAAAAAAGCACCAAAACCTAATAATTAGAACTACCCAAAGTTAAATGGGGAAATAGATGGAGAACTGAGCCTGGGGTCAGGAGGACCTGAATTCAAATTCAATCTCAGACACTTACTCTCTATGGGACTTTAGACAAGTAAGTTAACCCTGTTTGCCTCAGTTTCCTCATCTATAAAATGAGCTGGAGAAGGAAATGGCAAACCACTCCAGTATCTTTACTGAGAAAACCCCAAAAAGGGGTCATGAAGAGTTGGACATCACTAATCGACTAAACGATAACAACAAAATTTAAATGCAGTACCCTAGGAAGTGATCAATTCTCCCTCATTGGAGGTCTAGGAGCAAAGAAAGGCTGAGTATGCTTTGGACAAGCTATTAACTGTGGTCCATTGGAATTCTGAAATTCCATGATTCTGTAGTATATCCACGTGGTCATTCACTTGCAATAAGGGTTATTCTCAAATACTAAGGGATTAAAACCATCCCAAATACTGTTCCAATCAAACAATGATTGAGTCTTTAGCTAGTGCCCACTTCGTGCCACGTCATGTGTCAGGCTATGGGCCTGAGCATGGCCACTGCTTACTTGTGTGTGACAGGCTCAAGCACTGATTCTGCCCTCCTTTACTGGACTGGAGAGTATTGACTTCAAGATTGGGAGTCTCCATCTCACTACTGCTATTTACTCACCCCTGCTCAGGATAAGAGACACAAAACCTAAGAGGGGGCGGGGGGGGGGTGGGTCCAGTCCCTGGCACCTCTAGTCTAGAACTTGTGCTTTAGCTTCCATGATCAACTAGTTGCCATTGCTTTGAGGGTAGGGGCAGGTGCTTGTGGTCTGTACTGGGGTCTACTCTACTAGGGCTCCTCAATGATCTCTTACTGGAAGTCTCAGTAAGAGTTATAATAAACAGAGGGCCAGCTAGGTGGCACAGTGGATAAAGCACTGGCCCTGGATTCAGGAGAACCTGAGTGCAAATCTGGCCTTAGTCACTTGACACTTACTAGCTGTGTGACTCTGGGCAAGTCACTTAGCCCTCATTGCCCTGCCCCCCCCCCAAAAAAAGAAATAAAGGAAGAAAAAAGAATTATAGTAAACATACTGAAGAATGAGTGGAAATTGTCTCTCCTTTCAAACTGACCCAGTCCCTGTTGTCCTCAGCAAATTAAGAGTATTTAGCACATTTGCTCAGGACCCCAACTCTGGAAAGGTCCAACAAAAGCACCGTCCTCCCAAGCACTTCCTCAAATGCCACCCGGAATGTCCCAGTCAGTGCATTTAGCAATTTCCAGACAATGCCCAAACTAAGGGTTTTCTTTTTCTTTTTTCTTTTTTTTTTTTTAGTGAGGCAATTGGGGTTAAGTGACGTGCCCAGGGTCACACAGCTAGTAAGTGTTAAGTGTCTGAGGCCAGATTTGAACTCAGGTCCTCCTGACTCCAGGGCCAGTGCTCTATCCACTGAGCCACCTAGTTGCCCCCAATCTAAGGGTTTTCAAAGAAAGCTTAGCTCTTAAAGACAGAGGCCACATTCCCATCAATCTCTGCTGAATGCTCACAGGCAGTTAACAGATAGTTCTAATCCTTCTGTGCCAGTAGAAGGCCATTCTATTCCTTAAGTCATGTTCTTCCATTGGTGAATTCCTTCTAGAGCCTCTATTTTGAGTAAAGGCCCAAACCATCCATGCTTCACTCTTTGCACTTTGCCGACATCTTTCAGCACCTTTCTTCCTCCATCCCATTCTCTCATTGGTGAGTTCCTTATGGAATTCCTATTTTAAGGAATTTCCCAGAGCAGTTATCCTGCATTCTCTAGACTTATCACCATCAACCTGTATGGGTACCTTTTCCACATCTCATTAGCTTTTTTTTTTTTTGGCAGGGCAATGGGGGTTAAGTGACTTGCCCAGGGTCACACAGCTAGTAAGTCTCAAGTGTCTGAGGTCGGATTTGCACTCAGGTCCTCCTGAATCCAGGGCCAGTGCTTTATCCACTTCGCCACCTAACTGCCCCCAACATCTCATTAGCTTTTGAAGACAGGGACTGTTTTCCTTTTTGCTTGTATTTGTATGCTCAATGCTTAGCACACTTGTTGTTAACTAGTTTCAGTCTGTCTGACTCTTCATGATCCATCTGGAGTTTTCTTGGCAAAGATATTGGAGTGGTTTACCATTTCCTTCTTCAGCTTATTTTATAGATGGGGAAACTGAGGCAAGCAGGGTTAAGTGACTTGCCCAGGATCACACAGCAAGTAAGTGTCTGAGGCCAGATTTGAACTCATGGACATGAATCTTCCTGATTCTAAGCCTGGTGCTCTATCTACTGCACCATCTAGGTGCCCCCAGATACTTAGCATACAGTAAATGCTTAATAAATATTTGTGGACTGGTATTCAGCCTGTAGCATATCTTCAGTTACCACAACCAGAAAGTGCAGCCCATCACTAGAGCCTCCCTCATTTTCCTCTGAATTGTCCTCTCTCCCAACTCAACCATGAAGTCATTATGATCCAATCTTGCCAACTAATACCCAATTTTCTAGGCCAAGCCTGATTTAGGCCAGTCTAGTGATTCAGGTTCAGGATCGGAACGAGACACTCATAGATAATGTAACAATTAGGAAAAGGAAATATCTTTAGCTATAACATGAAATTATATTTAGGAAGGACATAACATTGATTGGGGTTGCGCACAACTTCCTTTACTCCGCCTTTATCATGGAGGGGTGCCAGTAAGAGGCACATGTCAAGCCTTTGGGGAGAGCCCCTGATGAATAATGACTAGGAAGCTATTTCAGTTATTGGACCAATTAAAATTTAAGGATAGTTTCAGTACCATTTAAGGAAAAAACTAGCTTGGTTCTTAAACGGGGTAGATTTTGTTTCTACAACGCTGTTCCCACACTCGTAAAAAGAAGAACATTTCTTGTCTGTCAATAACTTTTTTGGGGAAGTGGAGTTGGGGAGAAAGGGGAGGAAAATGCTTCAATGCTGTTTCAAATCCATGATCTCTTTAGTGTAGATAGTTCCTGCACTGACGATAGCCAATAATCATTGATTAAGCACTCACTGTCTTCCAGGCACTATGTTAAACATTTGTATAGTTTGGAATCACTCCATGCCTTTTTTTGGGGGGTGGGGAGGAATACTGGAACAAAATACTAAAAAGTAGGGTGGGGGCAGCTAGGTGGCACAGGGGATAGAGCACCGGCCCCGGAGTCAGGAGGACTTGAGTTCAAATCCGGCCTCGGACACTTGACACTTACTAACTGTGTGACCCTGGGCAAGTCACTTAACCCCCATTGCCTCACCAAAAAAAAAAAGTAGGGTGGTTTTTCATGTCGGAAAAGTATGGCCACCCTAAATGGTGTAAAATATGCCTGGAGTCAGCAGATAGAGCTCAGTTTTAGGACAGATGTATTAGGGAATGGGGTTTGTGATGCCACTAACTGTGGAAATGTTTTCTTTCATATTACTGTGAAAAGAGGGAAGTTTATCTCCTTTTCCATCATGCTTAAAGCCTTTTTTTTTTTGTGGTCAGGCAGGGGTTTCTACCATAATAATGGTAATAAAAAATAATAATGATGATAGTAATAATACTATCTAACATTTAGTTAGCACTTTAAGGTTTACAAAGTGCATGTACCACCAAATGAAATTTTGACAGGAAGATTTGGACATTTTAAGAAACTGAATTATTTGAATACAATCTTGAGAGAAGAGAATACTGATTATTCACTTAAAATATTTCCAGGCTGCTGCAGCATGGCAGTGATTAGAAACCAAAGGAATTGTCTTTTCCCTTGGCCAGCTGATTTAGCAAGAAATCATGCAAGTTGTGCAGTCTTTCCAATTGGGAAATTTGGGTTTGCTAAAATATTTTTAACATACAGACACCATAGACCATGAACTGGGCTTTCCACCCTCTCAGAGTCCACCACAGACAATTCTGGTTTACTGGATGTCTTATAGTCAGTTTCAAACAAGCAACTAGACCTTCTTCTGCAGTCTTGAGATAAAATATTTCCTTTAAAACCACTTGCATTAAAAAAAAATTGCATAGCCTGGGGGAACTCTTGGAGGAGAAGATTCGATGATATCAGACATCCCTCTGAACTGTTTGAGTCATTTAAAAATATGTCTCCTGATTGACTTACTGATTAAGGAAAGAAGGAGCTCAGGGCTACCCAGCGGCCTTCCGTGTTATGAAATATACTGTATGCAGAGATAGTAAGAAAAGAATGGGCTATGATTGTTATCTCCACTCATTCATGCTTAGAGGGGCTCTGGGGAGGGAGGGAATAGTCACAATTCTGGGGCTTTGACTAAGAAGACATTTCTAAATTTGACTATTAGAAATGGATAGAAAGGTCATGACTATCTCCCATCAGCTAACAATGCATCTCAGTCGTGTTCTTTCCCAGATCTTTGCAACACGGGCTGACTGCTGAATCTTTGCAATTTACTGTGTGTGCTTGTTTTGTTACTATTTTAAATTCCTATTTTTTCCTTCCATGTTCCCATTTTTTTTTCTTATTTGCTTTTACGTAAGCAGAAGCTTCAAATATATGAATGAGGCAGGATAAAACATTCCCAGGGTTATTGAGTTGTCCCTCATTTATTCTTAGCTTTGGGAAGGATTTGCTATCTTGCCCAGCATCTCAGCCTTCTTAACTCTGTAAATCCTGGGCTTTTAGAAAACATAAAAACAAAAACGAAAAAACCCTCCCCTAAGGTATAGATACTCATCAAGGTTGCGTGGTCCTGGTGTCCTACTTGGTCTCTCTGCATTCAGTCTTTCCTTTCTCCTTCCTACAGATCTGACTATGCTTTGTTCTTGTTGTTGTTTGTCTTTCATTATCAAAGAGGACCAATGTCATCACAAGGATGATGGCTTGACTTGCAAGTGAATTGGATTTAAGTGAGGTAGGCTGTACAAAGTCATCAGCCTCACTCTCTCCTCCAGACTCATTTTAAGTCCAGTGGCAAGGTCAGGATGACTGGAGATGGCCCAGGTTGCAGTGGGAGACTTAGGCCTTTTTTTTTTTCAGGGCAATGGGGGCCAAGTAACTTGCCCAGGGTCACACAACTAGCAAGTGTCAAGTGTCTGAGACCAGATTTGAACTCAGGTCCTCCTGAATCCAAGGCCAGTGCTTTATCCACTGCACCACAAGCTAAGGTTTATCTCTGTTTGTCTGAGGCAACACCCATTCAGTGACTAAAGAAAGGCTAGGCAAGAATTGAAGTAAAAGATGGCTTAATCTGCCTTCGCAAATGAATCAATCTGGGAGTGGAAGACTACTTAGAGTTTCTGGCCAGAAACGAATCAATTGCTATTTCCTTTCACTGTGAGCCATCAAAACCCAAACAATGAGCAAATGAGGTTTGGGCTGGGGCCTATTACTGGCCAATCTGTGGGAGCCAGAGTGATTTCAGTTTAAAAGTATAGTCTGACTGTATCATTTCCTTGCTCAAGAAACTCCAGTGATTCCCAATTGCCTTGAGGATCAAATACAGGCTCCTTTATGTGGCTTTCAGAGCCCTTCTTGGCCCTACTCCAGTCTGGCTAACTTTCCAGGCTGATTTCACATTGCTTTCCTTCATACATTTTATGTTCCATTGCCCTATTCACTCTACTTCAACATGTCTTCTCTATGTTGTTACTCATGGCTGGAATGCACCACCTCTGCCTCTGGGAATCCCTAGCTTCTTTCAAAGTTCTGTTCAAGTGCTATTTCCTAAAGGAGACCCACCCTGGTCCCCTTCTCCCTTGCTCCACCAAACTTGCATTTAGTTTTCTGTGTGTTTCTCCTTTTGGTTTTGTCTTGTAATGATTGGAATGACGCCACCTGCTGGAGACTTACTGTAGGAAAGCTCTAACATGAGGAGGGGGCTTCTGAGGGCAGGACCATGCGTCTTTTCTTAGGTGTCAGGAAATGACATTTGCTTGTGGGAGGAAGAAGGGGGAGGCTGGCGCACTGGCTCTCTCTCTTTCGTGTGGACTCTGGTGGAGAGTGGAGCTAGGAATGCTCTCTCGCTTTAATAGATAGATGAATCTAGGCCTTTCTCTTTCTCTTTACCAAATTCTTACTCTCCTTAATAAATGCTTAAAAGTTTAACTCTTGCTAAAGCTTATAATTTATTGGTGACCACTCATTAGATATTTTAGACGGTATAGCTAGAATTTTAGCCCTTTGTATCCCTGATATCTGGCATAGTGCTTGGCAAATAGTAGGTGCTTAATAAATGTTTGTCATCTGAGTGTCTTCCTCTCCCAGATTCATTTTTTGGGGGTGGGGCAATGAGGGTTAAGTGACTTGTCCAGGGTCACACAGCCAGTAAGTGTAAAGTGTCTGAAGCTGGACTTGAACTCAGGTCCTCCTGAATCCAGGGCCAGTGCTTTATCCACTGCACCACCTAGCTGCATCCCTCCCACAATGATTCTTTGGTGAAGTCAAACTAGGTCATTTTTTGCCCCCATTCTTACCTAGCCTTTAATTATTGAATGGGTATTGCCTCAGACAAACTGAGACCTAGGAAAGACCTTGACTTAAAAAGGCCAAGGTCTCCCCACTGTATCTGGGACCATTGCTAGTTATCTTGATCTATGTATGTCTTGCCACCCAGATGACTCTGAGGAGAGAGTGAGGCTGTTGACTTTGCACAGCCCTGCCTCATTTAAGTCCAATTCACTTGCAAGTCAAGACATCACCATCCTGATGCCATTGGTCCTCTTCTAGAGCAAATGACAAAACAAAAATATAAACCCATGCTAAGAGACATTAGCCTATTTTAGTTTGTTCATTTATTTCTTATTTATCATCCTTAGGCTTTCGTGGGCAGGTTTATAAAATGATAATTATCTGATTGCTGTTGTCTACTAGATATTCTGATCTGGTATAATTTTGTCCTTCAAGCTCAATGTATCCTGAGGTTGGATCTTCCAGTGGAGAAATAACCATCCGTGCCAGCTGGTACTATATTGACATCTATCTGTATCTCTCTTAATCAAAAGAATCTTTTTTTTGGGGGGGGGGTGAGGCAATTAGGGTTAAGTGACTTGCTCAGGGTCACACAGCTAGTAAGTGTTAAATGTCTGAGGCCAGATTTTAACTCAGGTCCTCCTAAATCCAGGACCAGTACTCTATCCACTGCACCACCTAGCTGCCCTCAAGAGAATCTGAAAGGTCAAAAGGTAGAGGCTAAATCAGGAACTGTAACTAAGGTGAGGTGACCAGGGTTTTGATCCAGGGGGCTGAGGGTGGTCAGCATAGAGGGACATGCTCCCTTTCCACGACTGACCTTTGGCTTCCTGTCTCTGTGCCTCGTGGTCTTCTGTCTCTATGCACAGTGCAGTTGTGCCCCGTTCCCTTGCCTGGCACCAGGCTGCCACCCTGATTCTGCCCCACAGGGCTTTGGGCCAGAGTTGGGCCAACACAGCTGCCCCTGACAATGGCCTGTCCCTGTCCTGCCCAAGAACCAAATTTGTACCAAGTGCCCAAATTCCTAGTTACTTAGTAACTATTCCTTTCCCATGGAGATGTTCCAGCTGTCAGTTTCTCATTCCTATCTCTTTTCTTCCCCAGTTATGACCTCTGGCTAGGCTGTCTCCAGCTCTCTGCAGGTGGACAGCTTGATCCTGGCCTGGAATGGGGTGACCCCAGTTCCTGGTGTGAATAGTTATCAAGCGAGGCTCTTTTCACAGAATCACACAAAGCTACTATATTACATTTGACATGGTTGACTAGTAAGGAATGTGGGTCACCAGCTTTTTGCCTTATTTGGAACTCTTCGGCCTACGGGGGCACCTGTTTAACTAAATATCTTTCTTATTTTAAACCTTCAAAGAACCCAGGGATATTTGAGGATCGTCTGCTGTTGTTCTCCATCGCTTTTCAGGGATTTCTTCTGTGGGCCTGTACTAATGTGTGATGCACCTTTTAAAAAAATTCTCATGTTTCCCTTGGCTTTTGTAGTCCTATTTTTAACCACTTCTCTTGCATTGTGCTCTGCCATTCTTGGAGCACACCTGTGCTTATAACACACACATATTTTGGGGGCAAAAATAAAACAAACCTCAAGCTATTCCCATTAATTTCCTTGGCAATTTGTTTGTCTCCACGTTTACTTTCTGTTCTATTAAGAGTTGCAAGGAGGAGGGTGAGTGATCCACTGGGCCACATTATTTCTGGATGTTGGTTGCCACTGAAGGATTGTGAACTCAGCCCTTCCTTACACGAATAATCCTTTCTACTTACTGAATGCCCTTGGTGTTCAGGGTCTTCCATCAACTAATTGATCCATATACTACCCTTGAAAAGTACATTATCTTCATGTTAGAGATTCGGATAAAGGGTGTGTGTGTGGGGACCTTCTAAGAGAAGAAGCCAAGTGACAAACCCAGCCCGAGAGAAGAGTGAGGTTTAACACTATACTGTCAGGCTTTCTGTCGCCAGTTCTGCTGTCTTCCAACTCCATCTCCATAAAAATGGGTGGCCTTTTGAGGAACTGCTTCTGATTGTCAGATTCACCTTTATTTTCTTATATTTTCAGTATAGACAACAGACCACAGAGAAAAATCTAATTTTAGACTGTATACAATCTCTTTTTTAAAAAATTGTTAGGCAGGGCAATGAGGGTTAAGTGACTTGCCCAAGGTCACACAGCTAGTAAGTGTCAAGTGTCAGAGGCTAGATTTGAACTCAGGTCCTCCTGAATCCAGGGCCAATGCTTTATCCACTGTGCCACCTAGTTGCCCCCCTAAAATCTCACTGTTAAAGGCAGAGGGGGATTACTTTCAGGTATGATAAGTGGCTTGATGAAGTCTTTCCTTTCTCTCTATACATTTTTTTGGTTGGGCAAGGAGGGTTAAGTGACTTGCCCAAGGTCATATAGCTAGTAAGTGTCAAGTGTCTGAGGCCGGATTTGAACTCAGGTCTTCCTGACTCCAGGGCCAGTGCTCTATCCACTGTGCCACCTAGCTGCCCCCTTCCTTTCTATTTTTATTCCTGTGCAGATAAAACACGTAGGTAGCATGAGCACATACAGTTCTGGAGTCTGGAAGCTCTAAATTCAAATCCTGCCTCAGATTCCTGGGGCCATTTTAACCTCTTGGTGCCTTAGTTTCTTCATCTGCAAAATGAGGGGGTTGAATTTGGCTCCTGTCCAGCCCTAGATCTATGACCTAATGATACTCTGTGGACAGCTAGGTGGTACAGTGGATAGAGAACTTGTCTTCCTGAGTTCAAATTCAGCATCAGACACTAGCTGTGTGACCCTGGACAAGTCACTTCACCCTGTTTGCCTTAGTTTCCTCATCTGTAAAATGAGCTAGAGAAGGAAATGGCAAACTACTCCAGCATCTTTGCCAAAAAACCCTTCAAAATTGGGTCAGAAAGAGTGGGATACAACTGAAGTGACTGAACAACAACACGATACTCTGTTAGGATCAATGCCATCTTTTTCAAAGTCAAAGTTGGAATCATTATAGTCTGTTGTATGGGATATAAGCCCATTCATGCACATTTCTCAATTCCACCTAAACCTGGCCCAACAGGACAGTTGTTCCTGTATTTATAAAGCACTTAGCGCATATGGCCCATATGCACTTAATAGATCCTTAATAAATATTTATTTTCTTTCCTTCTCTCTACCCTTACCTAAAAAAGGGTACTTAGCTCAAAGTTCATTTATCTGTTAAACTAGTCTGTGATCTCTTTCCTGATGCCCTCCCCCAACCCCACCAGCTCCCTTTGTTCAAGTTTTGGAACTTAGGGGAAGAAATAATTTTGTTCCTTATTGGTAGCTGTTTTCTTACAAATGATTTTTCCTTCATTTGCTTCCTTGTTTTTGTTATTACCTATAAACCTGTTCCCTCCTCCTTTACAAAATAAGAAAATTAGTCTGTCAGCAAATCCTTGTATGTTATGATTAATGATGGCAGGGGGAAGAAATTCAGGAAGGGGTTTTGCTATCTGTAGAGATTCGGAACTCATCTCCCAAATTCCACAGGCCTGAGATTTGAGGGGGAGGGAAGAACAGTCAATGATCTCATTTGGAAGTCCCCGAAGCCAGCTTGGCACTGCTGTCATATCTTTAGGCAAACCCTTCCTAAATAAGAGAATTCCCCCCCCCCCAGTTTAATTGAGATAGACACTCAAGGCAAATACAAGCCCAACCCAGGCAGGACTGGGCTTTTGAAGGGTTGATTTGCTACATGTGGGGCCTTAAAACTATTCTTAAAGTGTGATTTAACACAGAACCATTCATGCCAATGGAGGCCTAACAAAATGAAAATATACAAGAAAATGGACAGCTGGACTCACGTCATCTCTTCCAGCTCTCAATGTAAGATCCAGAGTGGGTATTTTGATTTCATAATTGTGTGTGTGTGTGTTTGTGAAGAAATCAGGGTTAAGTGACTTGCCCAGGATCACACAGTTAGTGAAAGTGTCAAGTGTCTGAGGCCAGATTTGAACTCAGGTCTCCCTAACTTCACTGCTGGTGCTTTATCCAGTGTACCACCTAGCTGCCCCTATAAAAATTTACTTTAAAAAGGCAATCCTGGGGTCAGCTAGGTGGTGCAATGGATAAAGCACCGGCCCTGGGTTCAAGAGGACCTGAGTTCAAATCCAGCCTCAGACACTTGACACTTACTAGCTGTGTGACCCTGGGCAAGTCACTTAACCCCAATTGCCTCACTAAAAAAAAAAAGTAGGGTGATCTCTCCTTCCCCCTTTTATCCTCTCTCTTCCTTTAACCTTCAAGTAGCACCATATAACTGGAATCCCCCATGAGGCAACTCGCCCTATCTTTTACCTCAGTTTCCATTCAAGAATAAGCACACGGTAACTAAAGTGGTATAGTGGATAGAGGTCCAGGCCTGGAGTCAGGAAGATTCTTCTTCTTGAACTCAAATCTGGGCTCAGACCCTTCCTAGGTGTGTGACCCTGGGCAAGTCACTTATGCCTGTTTGCCTCCATTCCTTATCTGTAAAATGAGCTGGAGAAGGAAATGGTAAACCACTCCAGTCTCTTTGCCAAGAAATCTCCAAATGGGGTAACGAAGAGTCGGACATGACTGAATGAAAACAAAACCGCTGCTTCTTACTTATTTCTTATTTCCTGATCAATCCTGAGATGGCTGTGTCCTGGCCTGGAGAACATATTGTGACTTCAAGAGGTTCAGTGGTCCTGGATCCTTTGGTTGCATCTGATTGGCAGCAAGGAGAGGCATCCTCAGCTACAACTCCAGCTCTCTTGGAGCAGATGAACACTAACAAAAGGATGACCCCCAAGCTGTGGCCCAGTTTGCTGGAAAATATCTACCATGAGGGAGGTAGTGCAGAAATGAGACAAAATTTAAAATAACTTTATAGCCGCCTCCCTCCCTATCTCTGCTAGTCTTCTTCCAGGAACCAAAGAGAAGCAGCAGCAATGACTTTATGTTATAATGAGGTCTAAGACAAAACCTCCCAGCAGAGTGTAAGAGTAATTAGCACTGCCACTTGTTTATTTAAATCTTTCTGTTGTAGAAGTAGGGTCAAAACTACTACATTACAGTTTTTTGTTTTTTGGGTTTTTTTGCAGGGCCATGGGGGTTAAGTGACTTGCCCAGGGTCACACAGCTAGTAAGTGTCAAGTGTCTGAGGCCAAATTTGAACTCAGGTCCTCCTGAATCCAGGGCCAGTGCTTTACCCACTGCACCACCTAGCTGCCCCCTACATTTTAACTTTATGCCTTAACTGGGAGGGAACACCTCCTCACTGATCAATTATAGGTGTTAGACTAAATGTAAAGTCTGTGAAAGCCACTGGATGAAGTGAAATGATGGCGGACATTAAATCTGTTCTGGTTGCTGAGGGTTTTTGTCATGATTTCTGGGTGCTATATAAATGTGGTGTAGCTTAATTTGGGGAATTCCAGAAAGTAGAATGAGCCCAGTGTTCTAGCCAAAGCCTCTGAGAAAGAACTGTCTGGGAGGGACAGGGGAAGGGGGAAGAGGAAGAAGAGGTCTCAGCTTTGGCTTTGGGTCTTCTTCTCCTTTTGAGCTTTGAAGTCTCGGAGGTTTTTGGACTTTCCATCTTCAAGTCAGCATCTCAGCATTGTCCCTCCAGGATAGCAGCAGCTCATAGCAGTGTCTGTTCCAGGAGCCAAGGACGGGCTGGATGAAGATCCAACGTGCCCAGGGGAACTTCTCAAAAACTCCAGTACAAAGAGGAAAGAACTTCCAGGGACCAGTGGCTGTGAATTATTCCTTTGTGCTTGAGCCCACTGGACTCTCCCACTCCCATTCTTGTGGGAGAGGATGTCATAGATTGTTTTGGGAAATATTTTATACCAACTTGTCTTACTTTATTACTTTTGGGATCCTTTTTTCCAAAAACTACTTAAAGCTCCCTGACACATTGATTCTCCACTGATGATCTTAGGGAGTTACTCTCACACCAGAAAGGGCTTGAGCCAATGTCATTAGAGGCAGCCTTGCCTCGATATCCAAGACCCATCTGTAAGAATGGGAGTTAGGATGAGGACTCTCAGACTTTATATGGGGTATTATGGGGTGTTTTTTTGCTTTTTTAGTGAGGCAATTGGGGTTAAGTGACTTGCCCAGGGTCACGCAGCTAGTAAGTGTTAAGTGTCTGAGGTCGGATTTGAACTCAGCTACTCCTGACTCCAGTGTCCACTGCGCCACTTAGCTGTCCCTGGGGTATTATGTTAATGTGAGCTTTTGAGTGTTTTTCAATAAACATTTCTTTTGTAGGAATCAAATACCTGAACTATATTGTACATTGAGTGCCTTCCTACCTCCTACTTTGGGGACACCCGAGACAAGAACCAAAACTTAAGCTGTGTCTGAGACAGATCTGAACTCAGGAAGAATTCCAGGCATGGGGAGGGGGTTGGGGTGCTGGTGGTAGATAGAAGTCAATGACAGTAATAGGGAGCCACTGGAGTTTATTGAAGAGAGTAGTGATATCTATGGCTTGTTCACATGATTTTGGCATAGTCCTATGAGAGGCTGGGGGCCGGGGAAGAGCTGGTTAGCATCTTTAATTCTCTTTTATCCTTCTTGATCCACAATATACTAAGCACGGAGGTGCTGGTATTGTCAATTAATTCACCCACACAAAACACGATAAGGCTCTGCAGCAAGCCTTGAAACAAATCAATTCAACTAGTTTCCTTTCGAAATGTTTCCTAGGTAGAAAATTACCTAGATCCTTAGCGATGCTAATGTTCCTTCTATTGAGGATTTACTTGCTCTAGATTTCAAAGGGAGAATGAAAATACAGACCAATTTTACTTTCATACAGAAAAGATCCAAAGAAAACAGAATATCAGTTACTTAGGAGGATTAAAAATAACCTGTGACTTCGACAATATCCCTCGCAAAGAAATCTATTTGGAGATTTTTCTGTGCACTAATCACATCTAGGAAGTTGGTGTACATTTTTCCCTTCTTGGGTTTCTTGGTGAGAGAAGGGAATGGTCTTGAATATGCAAATAAGCCTAATCTAATTAACTTTTATGACCATAGCTCCTTTGAGATAACCATCGAAGCCAATTAGATTCCATTAAAATTCAGTCATATCCCCAAGCTTCCATGAAACACCACTTGCCTCCCTGGAAGAAAAACAGTGAAAGTATGAAGAGCTGGTTATTAAACAGCAAAAAGAGTTAACTGGAGAATTCAAGGTTGAGAGATGCTGTGGCTTCTCCAGCAACTAGCCTGCTGGGACCAACAAGAGCAAGATGGTGCTACCAGATGCTAGTGCACATCCAGTCCCAGGCTGTAGGCTGTAAAAAAAAGAAAAATTAATGTGAAATAACTGTAAATTAGCCATGTAAGGGCTTTTATGGAATCAGCCATAAACTAAGGAGATGAGAGGTAATTGTAATAAATAGCCAGTTTGCTCTGTGGAAAAAGATTGGGCCCAGAGTCAGGAACACCTGAGTTCAAATCCCACTTTAGATATTTACTACCTTTTGACTTTGAGCAAGTCACTTAACCTCTGTTTGCCTCAGTTTCTTCTACTTTAAAAAGGGGTTAATAATAATCTATACCTCTCAGAGCTATGAGTCTCAAATGGAATGTTGTTGTTTGTCCTTCATTTTGGAAGAGAACCATACATCAGGGTGAAATCATGACTTGCAGTGAATTGGATTTAAGTGAGGGAGGGCTGTGCAGGGTCACTAGCCTCACTCTCTCCTCCAGAGCCATCTGCATCCAATGGCAAGATATACATCAGGACGACTGGAGATGGCCCTGATGTTTAGAACAATTGGGGTTAAATTACTTGCCTAGGGTCACACAGCTAGTGTCTGAGGTGAGATTTGAACTCAGGTTCAAATTTGGGACCAGTGAGATAATATAATGTGGAAATGCCAAGATCACCCACCTCATTACCATCACTAGTTGTCTTGACTTATGTCTTGCCCATAGATTTTGATGACCTTAGAGAAGAGAGTGAAGCTGACAACTTTGTGTAACTCTGCTTTACTCAAATCCAATTTATGCACGTGTCATGTCAGGTGATGTCATTGTTCCTCTTTGGGAAAGAAGGATGAAGAAACAACATTTGTGAAACAGCACAGTGCCTGGTGCATAGTAGGGACTATTTAAACGCTATGATCATCATGATCATCATTATTATTAACAACATAAACTAGGAATTTACCCAGAGGAGGATCATGAGGATGGTAAAGGGAGTGGAAGCCGTGGAATTCAACAACAGGTTGAGAGTTAATCTGGTGAAGAGAAAACTAAGGGACGACTTCTCAGCTGCCTTCAGATATCTCCAGTACTATAGCTGGGAAAGAGGGATTTAGTTTTGCTTCAACTAGAACCAATGGGTATAAATAAGGGAGGAGCGGGGGCGACTAGGTGGTGCAGTGGATAAAGCATCAGCCCTGGATTCAGGATGACCCGAATTCAAATCCAGCCTTAGACACTTGACACTTACTAGTTCTGTGACCCTAGGCAAATCACTTAACCCCCATTGCCCTACAAAAACAAAAAACCACAAACAATGAGTTAGAGGGAGACAAATTTCAGATCAATTCCTAATGACTGAAGGGTCCCAAAATGGTATAGGCTTCCCTGGCAAATGTTGGAAATGAAATGGAATGATGAGTTCTCTGTCAGTGATAGTATTTAAACAGATGCTGGAAAATCAGTGATTAGGGATGCTGCTGATGCTATTCCTGATTTGACTCTCTCAGTAGTTAACTAGCATTTAATTAACACCTACTCCATGGCAGGCATATGCATATATCTGTATCTGCATCTGCATTTATATCTATCTTTGCATGTGTGTATATATATATTTACATGTGCAATAGTATGTGCATATGTATGCATGTGTATATGCATATATATATACCTATAATACCTATACACACATACATACAACATGGAGATGTATACAGATGTATATAAATATGTATATATATAATATATACATATATGTGTGTCTATCATATATGCATATACTATAAATTGAGGGTAGTCTCAGAAGAATTATACCAAGAGTTAAAGATTTTTGCAAAGGATGAAGCTTTGGGAAGACTTGAAGCAAGGCAGGGAAGTCAGGAGGCAGAGATGAGGGGAGAGCTAGTACAAGGCATGAGGGGATAGCCAGTGAAGATCTTGGAGTGAGGACATGAAGTGTGATGATCAGCAGCCCACTTTTAATGACAAGATCACAGTTATGGTGGATTAAGTATCTGGCCTGGAATCAGGAAGACATCTTCCTGAGTTCAAATCTGGCCTCAGGCACTTACTATCTGTGTGACCCAGGGTAAGTTACTTCACCCTGTTTGCCTCAGTTTCCTTCTCTATAAAATGAGCTGGAGAAGGAAATGGCAAACCACTCTAATATCTTGGCCAAGAGAACCCCAAATGGGGTCATAAAGAGTCAGACATAACAGAGCAATGCCAAACCTAGAAGTTAAATGAATTTTCTATGGTAGCACAGTTAGATATCAGAGACATGATTTAACTCCAGGATTTTCTTGACTCTCAGGCCAGCCCTCTATCCATTATATCACACTGTTTTAGTCAAGCTTACTGCGGGAGGAATTACTTTTCCTCCTGTTTGAAATCACATTTGTCAGCATCTGATTCTCCACAGTATTTTTTTCCCCCATCAACAGTATGCTGCTCTACAATCTTCTGGTGCTGTCTCATTGCAGTTTGGGGTTCTCAATTCCTAGGCACAGTACAAGGAAGGACAGCACACCATGAAGACAGGACACAGCACAAAATGGGAGTCTGCTGAGAGAAAGAAAAGGAAATCTACTTTATTGAAGGGAAATACAATAAGAAAAGCAGTTAGGGATGAAGGAAGACAGGCCCACTTGGAACTCAGTGGAAGAGGGAACCTAAACCAATAAAGCTCAGTGGGTTTTTATATATTCTTTGAGTCAAGCAGACAAGTAATTTTTAAAAAATCTTAATAGTATTTTATTTTTTCCAGTTACATCTAAAGATAGTTTTCAGAATTTGTATTTTTTATCATAAAAGTGTTTTATTATTTTCTATTTACAAGCAGAGATAGTTTTCAGCATTTGTTTTTATAAGATTTCTAGTTCCAAATTTTTCTCCCTTCCTCCCTTCCCTCCCCCCTCCCTAAAACAGAAAGCAATCTGACATAGGCTATATATGTACAATCACATTAAACATATTTCTGCATTAGTCATGTTGTGAAAGAAGAATCAGAACAAAAGGGAAAAACCTCCAAAGAGAAAAAACAACAACAACAAAGTAGAAATAATATGCTTCAATCTGCATTCAGATTCCACAGTTCCCATCATCAGTCCTTTGGAATTGTCTTGGATCATTGCATTGCTGAGAAGAACTTAGCTGATCACAGCTGATCATCAATGTTGTTGTTACTGTGTACAATGTTCTCCTGGTTCTGCTCACTTCACTCAGCATCAGTCCACTTAAGTCTTTCCAGGTTTTTCTGAAATATGCCCAAGCAGACAAGTATTTTGGGGAAGGATTGGAGAATCTCAACTTGGATACTGGCCCTGATTCCTGTTGGGGAGAAATGCTTGGGAAATGGATGGCTAGTCCACATGCATGGTTGAGGAAAAGGAACTGCAAGGCTTACTTTGGCCTAGTGATTCAAGGACTTTGATCTTTCCCAGAGGAGTCCTCATTTAGTATGGAGGGAGGCTGTTAAGGTCTTGGACAAGCACCTGGGATGGAGTGTGTCCAGACATACTGACTTGAATTTAGAGAGTATAACTGGGTCCTCTATCACCAGCTTCTTCTTTCTTCTGGATTTCAATGAACTGTGAGCCATTTTGCTTCTTCTTTCCCAGGAAATTATCCATGAGGGAAGTCAAGGATTTATAATCAGTTGTACTTCCAGTAGAGAAGTTTGGAACTAGAAATCTTATAAAAACAAATGTTGAAACAGATGTTGGCGATTGAAGTCCCCTCTCATTACCCTATCTTGCCTTCAAGCCATCTTTGTGCCAGAGGCAGCTAGGTGGTACAGTGGCTAGAGTTCTGGTCTTGGAATCAGGAAGATCTGAGTTTAAATCTTGCCTCTAACACTTATTAGCTATATGACCCTGCTTGAGTCACTTAACCCTGTCAACCTCAGTTTTCTCATCTGTAAAATGGGAAAACCTCCCAGAGTTGTCATGAGAATCAAATGAGATAGCATGTATGTAAAGTGTGTTGTAAACCTTAAAGTGCTATGAAAATGCTAGTTATTATTATTATTATTATTATTATGTTTCTGGAATTCCTTCCATTCAGCCTTATGGTTGCTGGCTTTTTGTTACAGTTTCATGCTAATAGCTCATCTAGTTGGTTTTTTCACTCTTGGAATTCACCCCAAATTCTCTCTACCATGCATCTTTTTTTCTCCTTCCAAAAGAAGTACATCTTCTAGATAGACAATACTACTCCATTAATCATTTTTATCTAATCTGTTTCTTTGGAATAAGGAATACCTACCTTTGTATTGTTAAATAGGAGTCATGAGCTACAACAAATCTCCCGGATAGCTATAAGGTCCAATGTTCATCCTTCACGTGAAGATATCTAGTTCATTATCTAAACTCTTGCATTTATATATAGATTTTGGAAGGCTGGAGAAGAATTATTTCCCTTCTTTGATATTATTAGGTAATAATAGTAATAATAATAACCACTTACATAGCATTTTCAGGTTTGCAAGGGGTTTTATACATCTTATAGAATTTGATCCTTACAACAACTCTAGGAGGTAGTCACTATCATTATCCTCCTTTTCTAGATGAAGAAACTCAGGTAGACAGAGGTGAAGTGAACCACCCAAAGGCACGCACCTAGCAAGTGTTTGAGTCCAGATTTGAATTCTGATCTCACTGATTCCAGGTCTAGGGCTCTATCTGCTGTGCAATCTAGTTGCCTCTGTGAATTATTGGCCTTCAGTGACGTTCTTTCTCCTATGGAATACCTGATACTCCCTTTAATACATGACATGTTGGATGAGAAGGCTTCCTGATCTTAGTTTAAACTATCTTGATCAGAGCCCCAAGTGCCCAATAAGAATTTTTTATGGGTCCCTTTTAAATGTACACCATCTCTGGAGAGAAGGTTATTATCATTCCTAGATCTTAACTCCTGAGGTCAGAAATCCAATTCTCATTCTCCAGCATCATCTCTATCACTTCTGGTACTTGAGGTAAAGTCTTATTTCTATCATTCCTGGGGTTTGGGGTACAGTGGAAGTTGAGAAAAGCTTGATGTCTTTTTTTTTTGGCAGGGCAATGAGGGTTAAGTGACTTGCCCAGGGTCACACAGCTAGTGTCAAGTGTCTGAGGCCGGATTTGCACTCAGGTCCTCCTGAATCCAGGGCCAGTGCTTTATCCACTGTGCCACCTAGCTGCTCCTGCTTGATGTCTCTTTGAGAATGTTACAAGGGATGTGATATCCTGAGATCTTTTTCTTTGTTCTTGACTCTCAACAATATACAAATTATTCTGGAATCTCTATCCTGTTTTTTTAAATTTTATGATTTAGGGGGCAGCTAGGTGGCACAGTGGATAAAGCACTAGCCCTGGATTAAGGAGGACCTGAGTGCAAATCCGGCCTCAGACACTTGACACTTACTAGCTGTGTGACCCTGGGCAAGTCACTTAACCCTCATTGCCCTGCAAAACCAAAAACCAAAAACCAAAACCAAAAAACAACAACAACAAAAAATTAAATTTATGATTTAGCACTGTGTCCAACATTTAGCACAGTGCCTTGGATATGCTAAGTGTTTAATAAATGCTTGTTGAATTTATTTGATTTGGTTTTCAAGGTACGCCTTTCTTAGTCTCCCTTCTCTCTCCTACATTTCTCTCCTTTTCATTTCATCTGAGACCTTCCATTTATTACTCAAAGTATAAGATGAATGTGGGTGAGGGTGTGGGAAGGACAGCGGTGGTACTTAGAAGTATGAAAAGAAGGAAGGAAACAAGCATTTATTAAGAGCCTACTATGTGCCAGACACTGTGCTAAGTGGTTTTTACAAATATTATTTCATTCTCACAACAACCTTGGGAGGTAGATACTATTAGGATCTCCATTTGACAGTTGAGGAAACTGAGGCAGGCAGAATTTAAGTGACTTGCCTGGGATCATACTAAGGCTCGATTTGAACTCAAACCTTCCTGACTTCAGACCCAATACTCTATTGATTGTGACACCTAGTTGCCTGTAAGAGGAACGATTCTACTGTTGCCCCTCACCACACCCCCACTCTTTTCACATCTATCCTTTCTCTCTCAACATAACTAAGTTAGATGCCAATGGCTTTTATCCTTTGAGACACTAACTATGGCTGGAAAATGTTTAATGCTATTGACCAGGTGCCTCAACCAGTGGTTTTATCCACTCTGGAAATATACCCTAAATTGTATAGGGTCAGGTGTATAAATGTGTTCTCAAGTGTGTCCTAGTTGTGGGAACATATTTTATGTCATGTGACTGACAGAGTCTTGTAATTAACTTCAGCAAAAGCTTCATCTACTCCTCCACATAGTCAAGCTATGTTTCTAAAACAAGCATTTTCCAAAGCGTGGGTCACATTGCCCAGTGCTATGTGATTATATAAGGAAGAGGCTCACTTGTTCTCTACAGATACAGATATGCAGAGTTAAGGATGCAGGAGGAAATGTTGTGAATTTTGTGAATTTCAGTCTTCATCTATCATTTCTTTTACTGTGATTTATTTTGGGGGAAGGGAGGGGAGGGTTTGATTGTATTCTAATGAAGTGCTTAATTTCCAGGAAGATAATTTAATTATGGAATACTTGTCAAGGGAAATAGGATAAGAAAGGTACAAGCACAGGTGGGGTGACATCTATGGTAATGGAGATCATGGTTTTAGAGTTGGTTCGTGTCTCCAGTGTCATGTAGTCCAACCTTCTCATTTTATAGACGAGGAAGCTGAGATCTAGAGAGACAGAGTTACTTGTCCCAGGTTACACAGGTAGTAAATGGTTGAGCCAAGATTTGAACCCAGGTCCCTTGACTTTCAGCCTACTACTCTGTCTACTATATTGTGCTACCTCAGGAAGAAGGATGGCTGTGGATAGCTAGAATACACAAACCTGCTTTATATATTTTATTTTATTATTATATTTTGTCATATATTTTATTATATATGCATATACATGTACATACATGTTATATGTTGGAGGTAATAGATATACATTTATATTTCTCTATCTCTGTCATCTATCATCTTATTTATCTATCATCTATCTGTCTATCTTTCTATATATCTATCATATATCTATTTATCTGTCTCTTTTTATCTATCATCTATCTATTTATCTTTCTGTCATCTATCTGTCTATCTTTCTATCTATCATCTATCTATCTATCTATCATCTATCATCTATCTATCTATCTATCTATCTATCTATCTATCTATCTATCTATCTATCTATCTATCTATCTATCTATCATCTATCTGTCTGTCTTCAACAGCTTCAGCCTCTTTCCCTTCCAAACCTTTTTAGCACAAGTTGGTAAAGATGCAAAATGGGACATTTCAAGATAAAATGACAAGAAAGGTCTCCCACATGTATCCCAGTAAAGATTTAAAAAAGGGAATTAGGTCAAATAATAATAAAGAAATCCAAAGAGAAACCTCAGTAAACTTTTTCATCCATCTAAGGGCTGCACCAAAAGACAGACACTGAGAAAGAGGTCCTAAAAGGGAAGCTATGGGAAATTAGGTAAATAGCCCTGAAATCTATCAATGTTCTACATGGGCTAGTACCAGCAGGCCCAACGTCTACAATGCTCTCTGAGAACAGATAATCCAGGGGAAGTGTACACTAGCAGGTGGTAGCAGAGGAATTAGGGAAAGTAACAAGGCCTGAAAACCCCCACCCAAGAATTCAGGAGGTGGTGGACCCCAACCTTGGTACAAAGTCCTCAGATCAGGAATTGGAACTGGATGTCTGATAAGGAAGTATTATAGCTTAAGAAACACTCAAGAATAAAAGAGAAACTTTTATGTCTAGCTTTTAAAGCCTTCTATAGCTTGGCCCCAATCTCCCTTTCAAGTTTCATTGGGTGTTATTCTCCCATCTGCATTCTGCAAGCCAACCAGACTGGTGTTCTCTGTGTTCTTCACCCGTGACTCCTTATCTTTGTACTGCCCATCACTCATGCTTAGACCTATGCCTAAATCAAGGATGGATAAAACAGAGAAAGTAAACCATGGTCTAACAGATCTAATGAATATTGACAGAACTATTGAATAAAATATTAACTGTCTACAGCAAAAAACAAAACAAAATTGTCCACAGCAACATATTAAATATATCATATACTATGACAAGGTTGAATTTATACAAAGAATATGGAATTGATTCCATATAAGGAAAATGATAAATAGAATATATTGATAACAAAAATTACATTGTTATATCCATAGATGTAGAAGAAAAACTCCTTGACAAAATATAACACTCATTGCTATTAATAAAATTTTCATTTATTCATTCATTTGTTTATTTATTTATTTGCTGGGCAATGAGGGTTAAATGACTTGCCCAGGGTCACACAGTGTCAAGTGTCTGAGGCTGGATTTAAACTCAGGTCTTCCTGAATCCAAGGCCAGTGTTTTATCCACTGCGCCACCTAGCTGCCCCATTAATAAAATTTTAAAGCACAGGAGTAAATCAACTTTTGTTATTAAACAATTTAACATATTAATGTTAAATGGTATCTATGTAAAACCAAGAGTTAGAATTATCTGTAACTAAGAAATGCAAGAGGACTCTCCAGGAAGATTAGTGATAAAGAAAAGATGTTCATTTTCAACATTATTCTAAAAATGCTGCTGATAACAATAACGGAAGAAAAGAAATTGAGGGAAATAGTATAGGCAAAGAGAAAAACAAATTGATACTTTTTGCAGATGATAGGATGTTTTACCTAGAAAATCCCTGAGGTTAAAAAAATTGAAACAAAAAGTTCAGCAAAATTACAGCACATAAAATAAACCCACAAAAATTGCCAACCTTTTGGTTTATTACCAACAGAATCAAGGAGGAAGAGATAAAAAAAGAAATTCTATTAAAATAACCACAGGGGGCAGCTAGATGACGCAGTGGATAAAGCACTGGCCCTGGATTCAGGAGGACCTGAGTTCAAATCTGGTCTCAAACCTTTGACACTTACTAGTTGTGTGACCCTGGGCAAGTCACTTAACCCTCATTGCCCCACAAAAAAAAAAAAAATCACAGAATATATAAAATAATTTGGTGTCCAGCTACTAAAATACAGAGGAACAAAATGAATGCAACTATAGAAGTCATTTAAATTCTTCATTGTTGGGACATGCAAAAATAATACAAATGTTAATACTGCCTAAAGCAATTTACAAATATATTATCATAGTAGTCAAACTTTCATAAAGTTATGTTATAGAACTAGAAAAAATAAAAACAAAATCCTTCTGAAGGAACAAAAAGTCAAGAATATAAGGGGAAAAGAGTTGCAAGGAAGGGGCCTAGTAGTACCAGATTTAAAATTATACTGGAAAATAGTAATCATCAAAACTATTTGCTACTGGTTCAAAAATAGAAAAGTTGATTAGTGCAACTAATTACCTACATAAGACTTGGAAACACGTGAATGTAGTATCATAATATTCCATAAACTCCAAACTCCAGGTTTTTGGGTTAGGACTCAGCATTCCACAAAACTTGCTAGAAAAAAAAGTAAAGCAGTTTGGCAGAAATTGGTTTAATATCAATATCTCATCCTATGCCATAATAAGTTCCAAATAGGTAAATGGCCTAGATATAAAGGTACATATCATAAATTAGAGAATAAGGAAAGAGCCATTTGCCATTATAGTTTTTGTTTCAACCAAACAAGGGATAATGAAGCTCACAGTAGATAAAATGGACAATTTTGATTATGCAAAATTGAAACATTTTTGCATAAACAAAATCAATGCTGTCAAAATTAGAAGGAAAAAATTACTTGGGGAAAAATTCTTGACACACAGTTCTTTGATAAAGATCTGATGTCTAAGATATGAAGGGAATTAGTTCAAATATATAAGCATAATAACCCATCTCCAATAAAAATGCTCCAAATTGCTAATAAGATAAATGCAAATTAAAGCAATCTGAGGTCTTATTTCACATGCACGAAAAGAAAATGACAATTATTGGTGAGGCTGGGGAAGACAGACACATTAATATTGGTGAAACCGCGAATTGGTTTATCCATTCTGGATAGCAATTTTGACCTAGTAATGCAGCTTTTAGGTACATATCCCAAAGAGATGAAGAGGTGGGATTTTAGCTGATAATTGAAGGAATACAGAGAAGCCAGAAGGCAGAGCTGAAGAGGGAGAGAGTTCCAAACGTGAGAGATAGCAAGTGAAAATGGCCAGATTGGGGGGTAGTAGGTGGCTCAGTGGGTAAAACACCCTCTCTGGATTCAGAAGGACCTGAGTTCAAATCTGGTCTTAGATACTTGACACTTACTAGTTTGTGACCCTGGGCAAGTCATTTAAGCCTTATTGCCCCGCAAAAACAAAAACAAAACCAACCAACCAAACAACTAAACAAAAAAACAAAAAGAAGAAGAAAATGGCCAGATTGGGAAAATGGAGTCACCTGTGTGAGAATCAGCAAGGAGACCAGTGTCAGCGGATTGTAGAATGTATGAAGAGTATTAAAGTGTAAGAAGACAAGAGAGATAGGAAGGGATCAGGTTGTAAAGGGCTTTAAAAGTAAAACACAATATTTTATATTTGATCCTGGTGTTAATAGAGAGGGGGGAGAGACTTGGAAGAGGGAGATGAATAAGCAGGCTATTGTAATAGTTCAGGTATGAGATGATGAGGGCTGCACCAGGATGGTGGCAGTGTTAGAGGAAAGAAGGAGGTGTATACCAGAGATTTCAAAAAAGAAAAATTGATAGGCAAGCCATAGGAAGCAGGAGAAGATACTCAGATAAATTTTTTGTTTGTTTTTTGCGGGGCAATGAGGGTTAAGTGACTTGCCCAGGGTCACACAGCTAGTAAGTGTCAAGTGTCTGAGGTTGGATTTGAACTCAGGTCTTCTTGAATCTTGGGTGGTGCTTTATCCACTGTGCCACCCAGCTGCCTCCTCAGATAATTTTTAAACTGAATTATCAGCTGCTTAATAATTATTTATTGCTAATTAATTACCCATAGTTATTTCAAATTCTGCTAATTTTTTAAAACCCCAAATGAACAGAAGTTGTTTCCTTTGGGAATGACCATCTGTCTTTATTCTAAGAATGCCTATGAGTGGTCATATCATAGAATCTGCCAGTACTCACGAACATTTTTTTTTTCATGAGTTCATAACTAGGCAGTGAAAATCAATTCTAGGCATAACAAGGACATGCGAGGCAATTGATTCTACTGTGGTCATCATATATGTTCATTAATCATGATGGGAATTCCTTGAAGATCTCATTGAGAAAAAAGGAAATCAGACGTTTAGCAGTATTGTTTCTCAAATGTTGTTAAAGTGGCCTTGAATGAAATAATTAAATAAAACGAAATCATTAAAATGACAACACTATTCAAAAGAAGATAATCTGGTGGTGTTGGAGGGTGTTTATTTGATTCCTTTATTGTTTTGAAATTCTCCATTCTGTTTCTCCTTTGTAGTATGATTTGGTCAACTGAAGAATGATAGAAAAATTAAAGATAGGAGATTGTTCATTTAAAGGTTTATTTTAGAGTTCTGATGTTAATAATTATTATAATAATTATTATAATAATAATACCAGGCTAAGCTTTGTCTTTTTTCCATTTTATTCCCAATTACATGTAAAAACAGTTTTTAATGTTTATTATTTTTCTTTGGAGGCAATTGGGGTTAAGTGACTTGCCCAGGGTCACACAGCTAGTAAGTGTCAACTGTCTGAGGCTGGATTTGAACTCAGGTACTCCTGACTCCAGGGCCGGTGCTCTATCAACTGTGCCACCGAACTGCCCCATAATGTTTATTTTTTAAAATTTTGAGTTCCAAATTCTTTCCCTGCCTCCCTCTCCTCTCTCTCCTCTCTGAGCTGTCAAGCAATTAGCTATAGGTAATACATGTATAATCATGCATAATATATCTCCATGTTAGGTATACTGTGAAAGAAAACACAGACAAAAAAACCACATGAAAAAAAAAGTGAAAAATAGTATACTTCTATCTTCATTCTGACTCTATCAGTTCTTTCTCTGGAGGTGGATAGCATTTTCATTGGGAGTCCTTTAATCGTCTTGGATCATTGTATCTCCAGGAAGAAAGAGCTAAGTCATTCACAGTTGATCATCTCGCATTATTGCTCTAACAGTGCATGATGTTCTCCTGTTTCTTGAGCTAAGCTTTCAGAACCTGAGCTCTGTCCACAAGGCAGGGTTTACCAGTGGGAGCTGATACTATATAAGGCAGCATGAAAACTTGAGTTGACAGGGCAGTTTGTTGCTCTGTTATTACCTGCCTTGGAAAGGGTGGGTTGGAATGAAATGATATCTTCTCTATTCCTGCAGTTTTATTTGAGTCCTAGAGAGTTGATTATAGCTTTTCTACCACGAAACTAGTTGTTTCATTCCTGACTCACTTTGAGGTTCATAAATATCCTGGGGAAAACACATGAGTTGCAGAAGTTGATTGTCCTTTAACCTTGTGCCTCAATTCAGGTTCAAGAAATGTGCTAAACTTCTTAGTTTATTATCGTTCTCATAGCTATTCAGTAACTAACTTGATTTATTGTCTTAAAAGATTTTCTGGAGGCAGCTAGGTGGAGCAGTGGATAGAGCACTGGTCCTGGAGTCAGGAGGACCTGAGTTCAAATCCAGCCTCAGATACTTGAGACTTACTAGCTATGTGACCCTGGGCAAGTCACTTAACCCCAATTGCCTCACCAAAAAAAAAAAAAAAGATTTTCTGGGTGTAAGAAAGCTGGCTCCTAATAGTCTCATCAAAGATCAAATCTAAAACGAGATCCTGGAAATATTTCCTTACACTTATTCTAGAGTAAAAGTTAAATCAACACATATTTGTTGAATACTTCAGAATGTGGATTAATAATATAATTTTTATAAAGTGCTTAGCACAGTATCCAGCACATAGTAGGCACTTAATATGTGCTTGTTCTCTTTCCCTTTCTCTACTTGCCTTATATAAGGCACTGTGCTAAATTACTGGAGGGGTGGGGGGTTGGGGAGGAAGTATAAATGATAGGCCCTGTCCTCAATGCTTTTACAGTCTAGTTGGGGAGATAAGACATATGTTATTGTTCAATCTTTCAGTCTCAGTTGTGACACCATTTGGGGTTTTCTTGGCAAGGATACTGGAATGGTTTGCAATTTCTTTCTCCAGCTCATTTTATGGTTGAGAAAACTGAGAGAAACAAAATTAAGCGACTTTTCCAGGGTCATATGACTAATAAGTGTGTGTGATTCTGGACTTGAACTCAGGCCTTCCGATAACTTAAAAGTTAAATAAGGGGGTAGTTAGGTGGCACAGTGGATAAAGCACTAGCCCTGGATTCAGGAGGACCTGAGTTCAAATCTGGCCTCGGACACTTGAATCTTACTAGCTGTGTGACCTTGCCTCATGCCCTTCAAAAAGCAAAAACAAAACAACAACAACAAAAAAAGAAAAAGTTAAATAACAATGTACTGAGTGGGGAGTGAAGATATATTCCCACTGCCTCTGAGACAGTTGATGTTATCACTGAAAGTAAGGGGCTGGTGACAAGATAACTCTTAAATGGAAAGCCCTATTCAAACTCAAGTCATCCCTAAGGAATGTAAGGTAGTTCTCTGAGTGAACTCTGGTAGGGCAGCAAACCCTTGTCTGCTGTGGGAGAGAAATTCATCAAGGATAGATGAGTTACCCCTTTGTTCAGCTGGGCTGGCCCTTTCCAGGACAGAGATGCCACATGTTTATGGTCACGTGGCAGCCTCGTGCACATTAGTATAGCTGTCTCCCACTTTGCAGCTTGTTGCAGTATTCCTCCTCATGTTGGGGTGAGGGGGTGTGCTGTGGAGGGTGAACGAGGGAGGGAGGGGCACAGAGAGAGAAGAGACAGAAGGAGAAAGAGAGACAGTGAGAGAGACAGAGAAAGAAGAGGAAGGAAAGAAGGGATAGCTAGAAAGAAATGATATGAGGTTCAGACATATCAAGGAATTTGGGACTATTCAAGTTTAAACTGGCCAGCTAAACTATCAGGATGGACAGACCTAAGAAGTAAGGGAGATAAGCCCATTAGGTGTGGCTACTGCCTGATAGGTACCAGGGACAGAAATAACTACAGAAGTCAGGGCCACCACCTCTCATTTAAACTTTCCCTACCCCCAAAGGGAACTTTCCATAGTCAGGTGGTTACCCCATCTGTTCCCCTACCATCCATCCTCTATAAAGGCTTTGGTCTCCCTTCCAGTTGAGGAGAAACATGTCTCAGAGAATCATGTCTCTGAGCCATTTTTTCTTTCTTTCTTTCTTTCTTTTTTAGTGAGGCAATTGGGGTTAAGTGACTTGCCCAGGGTCACACAGCTAGTAAGCATCTGAGATCGGATTTGAACTCAGGTCCTCCTGAATCCAGGGCCGGTGCTCTATCCAGTGCGCCACCTAGCTGCCCCTCTGAGCCATTTTCTCCCCTTGAGGCAAGTCTTTGACTTCCCTCTTGGTCACTTTTTCTAAGCGTCTAAATAAAAGACTATTTTACTTTAATCAGATTGTGTGCAGAGGGTTTAATTCCTTAAAGAGGAATACCTAAGGATCCCCAACGCCCATTTCCCCTGTGACATACTTCTGGTGCCCAATGTGGAACTTGGGAAATTCTTCTTTGCTCTCGCCACACAAAACTTTTCATTTATTCTCTCTCTCCCACCTCACCTTACACCTTGCCCATGCTCATGGAGGGCTAGTGGGGGTCAGCTTTTCCATGTGATGGCAATGGGCAGCTCAGCGTCTCCTTCCCTTGTGAAAAGTTTGGCCATACATCTAAACCACACTTGGACCTTTGGACTCGATGTCTCTGGGTAAAGGCTCACTTCTCAACATGGCACCGTCTATTCTCTCCCTCATGCCTGACTCTATCCCTTTTCTGTGTTCAAGGAGGGAAAGAGAGTGTGTTTGTGTGTGTGTTTGTGTGTGTGTGTGTGTGTCAGATTTTCCATGGGACAGCAATGGGCAGCTTGGCTTCTCCCTCCCTTGATAAAAGCTCAGCCAGATGTACAAACTGTGTTCGGATCCTCCCCTGGGGCAGAGAGAAAATATTCTGAGGGATTCCCCCTTGGGTACATTCTGAACAATGGAGCTAAATCTAACCTTGGAACTTGGAAGCTGGAAAAAAAAGAAAAAACACACAAACCAATTGGACTCATTTTGTGCTAGAGAAAGTCCTCATGGCCTTAAGCCAGGTCAGTCCCACATTGGGCACCAGAAATATGTCACAAGGGAAATAGGTGGTGGAAGTCCTTAGGTATTCCTCTTTAAAGAATTACACCCATGGGGCCAGCTAGGTGGTGCAGTGGATAAAGCACTGGTCCTGGATTCAGGAGGACCTGAGTTCAAATCCAGCCTCAGACAGTTGACACTTACTAGCTGTGTGACCCTGGGCAAGTCACTTAACCCTCATTGCCCCACCAAAAAAGAAAAAAGGAAAAAAGAATTACACCCATGGGGCAACTAGGTGGCACAGTGGATAAAGCCCCTGCCCTAGATTCAGGAGGACCTGAGTTCAAATGTGGCCTCAGACGCTTGACATTTACTAGCTGTGTGACCCTGGGCAAGTCATCTAACCCCAATTGCCTCACCAAAAAAAAAAAAAAAAAGTATTACTCCCTCACACGCACAATCCAATTAAAATAAAATAGTCTTTTATTTAGGTGCTTAGACAAAGTGACCAAGAGGGAAATCAAAGACTTGCCTCAAGGGGAGAAAATGGCTCAGAGACATGATTTTCTGAGACACATTTCTCTTTGACAGGGAGGGAGGCCAAAGTCTTTATAGAGGATGGATGGTGGGGGGACAGATGGCATGACCGTCTGACCATGGAAAGTTCCCTTTGGGGGTGGGAAAAAGTTTAAATGAGAAGTGGTGGTCTTGATTTTTGGAGTTATCTCTGTTATCCCTGGCACCTGTTAGGCAGCAGCCACACCTAATTGAATTATCTCCCTTACTCCTTAGGTGTGTCCATGTGATAGCTTAGCTGGCCAGTTTAAACTTGAATAGTCCCAAATTCCTTGATATGTCCCAAAGAAGAGAGAGACAGAGAGAATAGACAGAGAAAGACAAAGAAGAGACAGACAGAAGAGAGGAGACAGAAAAAGAGAGAGGAGATACAGAAGAGAAAGACAGAAAATAAGTAGAGAGAGAAGTGACAAAAAAGAGAGAAGATACAAAGAGAGAAGAGGCAGAGAGAGAAACAGAGAGACAGTAAGAGAAACAGAGAGAGAAGGCAAAGGAGAGGAGAGATAGCTAGAAAGAAGAGAGAGATTGAGAAAGACAGAGAAAAGAGATAGAAAGATAGACTCAGAGAGAAGACAAAACAGAGGAGAGATAGCTAGAAAAAGGAGAGTCAGAGAATAGAGAAGAGACCGAAAGATAGGAGAGGAAGAGAAAAGAGACAGAAAAGAGAGAGGAGAGAGAAAAAGAGAAAGGAGAGAGTAGATACAGAAGAGAAAGAAAAGAAGCAGAGAGAAGTGACAGAAAAAAAGAAAGATTCAGAGAGAAGAAAGATGAGGGAGAGAGAGAAAGAGAGAGAGAGAGAGAGAGAGAGAGAGAGAGAGAGAGAGAGAGAGAGAGAGAGAGAGAGAGCGAGCGTGCATTGAGGACCAACAAAGTAGCACAGTATTGAATAAATAGAAAGTCAACTCTTTGAGGGCCAGCCTATTTTTCATTTTATTGCTTCTCATGTAGTAGGTCCTTAATAAATGTTTGTAGTTTGTCAAATCAAAATTGAAATTCATTGGCTTTTTAAAATGTTCTTAATCTTTAATAAAATCTGATTTAGTACAATGTATTTATTTTCTGTATGTATATTAGTGTAGCCATATATATTTTAAGACATGTCCTTTTAAAATAAATAATTTAATACCATTAGGTCACTTATAAAAGATTCCAATCAGTTAGCTCATTTAGTGCAGTCTGGAAGGGTTTTGTTAGGAAGGATATTAGCAAAGCTTTCTTTTTACCAGAAAGAAGTAATAAGCTTATGGTGATCAACGATTCATTTTTTAAAAGAATCGAACATTTAATTGATATGCAGTGTTTCTGAGAGGGTGAGTTCAAAATGAGGAAGAGGAAGAATTAATCTTGTGAACGAGGAGAATTGGATTAAAGGAGACAACAAACCCTTTCTCCCCAACCCCCACACTAAATTAAATCTAGCTGACTCTTTGGGTTAATGGCTGTGAAGGAGAGTTCTGAGTCTTTTCATACACAAACCCCCTCCCAAATCCTTACATATTGAAATCAATCATTGTCTCTGTTTGGATCCTTTACTTGATAGATTTCATCTGCATTTGGAGGCATTGAAGTTCACCCTAGTTTTGATCTATTATGTTTCTTGTTGGACATTTATACTTAAGACTCTTTATAAAGCCTATAATAAATGGTGCTTTAAAAAAAATTATCCAAGAAGAATTAAGGGCCCACAATGCCAGAGTTGAAAGTTTACAAAAACCTTCTGCTTTTTTTTTCTTTAAGGAAGAGCTTACTATTTATTGGAGAAATGCCATATTTCCTCTTGATTCCAATCATCTTTTTGGAATTTCTTGAAATTAGGACGGGTTGTTGATGTCGTTCAGCAATTCATTTTTTTTCTGTCATAAAAGTACTTTATTATTTTCTAGTTACATGTAGAGATAGTTTTCAACATTTGTTTTTATAAGATTTCTAGTTTCAAATTTTTCTCCCTTCCTCCCCTCCCTCCCTCCTTCCTAAGACAGCAAGCAATCAGATATAAGTTATATATGTACAATCACAATAAACATATTTCTGCATTAGTCATCAGCATTGCATTTTAAGGGATGCCAAATCTTCCAAATGGTGCAGAAACCAAAAATTATTATGTACACAATTGAGAAAATTAACTGGAACTGAATTCTATGAATTCATTAAACATAGGTGAATCTACTCTACTTTGGAAGTGGTTCGGGATTGGGAATATTTACGAAAAATAAGACTCACTAAAGAGGGAGGAGAATTGTATAGATCATTTATGGGCTACTGTGATTTCCTCATGTGTTTTCTTATCCCTTTACAGAGTCACAGGGATCACCTCTGGGGCACCACCCAACTCTGGTGAGTAAAAGCTTCACAAAAACAAATTGGAAACCAAATATGCAAGAAATCAGTGTTGATTTCCTTCAGCATTCCCTTTTGAAGTTTCATTATTTTCTTTGGGTTATAATTTGATGGTTGCAAAAGACCTAATGTTTTATGGGCAGCATATGCCACAGAAGCCGCCAGTAAAAGTCTTTTTCTGTGGCAAATTTAGAATAAATATATCCAATAGCTTTGAACTAGAATCCATCCTAGCTGAAGAAAGAGACAGACAGGATCATGGGCAATTTACATAAATTGTCTAATCCCTTATTATGTTAAGACTAACATAAAAATGTTAATACTGTGCTCTGGAGTATGTGTGGGAAGGAACCTTATTACTTGAGTGATAAAGTATAATTCATGGCATTAAGTGAATTTTCAGTTACTTATTCTATATAGAACAGGCTGGATTGCCTTTGGGAAATTGCAAAGATCCTTTAATGAGCTCAACCATTCCATGAAAGCAATAGCATTTAGATAGCATTTTAAGGTTTGCAATATTTTCTCATTATATGTTATTATATCAGACAGAGGTTAAGTGACTTATTCAGGGTCACACAGCTAGTAATTATCTAAGGCTGGATTTGAATTCAGGTCAAATCTCCTGCTTCCAAGTACAGTGTTCTACCCATTAAATCACCTACCTGCTCAAATCAAAGGCCCATCTCAAAAAAAATTATTCTGAATTTAATGAACAGGGGAAGAAAGGCAGGAGGGAGAGAAAGAAATATTTCCATATACAAAGTAGCACAGAAAAATAGGATTATATAGGGAACCATAAATCTATTATGTACAGCTTGCTTAAAAAAAGAAGTATAATTCAACATGTTATTTCAAAGTTGTTCCGCTTATCTATGTTTCTCTGAACTTTTTTCAGTTCTTGCCTATGAATTTAAAAAATGCTTCAATAATCTTTTTTTTTTTGGTTTCTTTTCTCTTTTTTTTTTGGTGACAATATTACTAGCTTCCCCAATCCTCTTCACCAAATCCTCCAAATATATTTAAAAAAATACAATCCTTGTAACAAATAAGCATAACCCAATAAAACAAACCCATCAAATTGCCATATCCTAAAGTGTATGTTTCATTCTTCATTTTTAAGTCAATATTTACTAAGAAGATATAACAAGAGTAGCAGTTAGGGAATGTGTTCTTCCTATATAAGGTACACACTCCGCTCTTCAACCACCTTAGTCACTGGAGGAGAGGGCACAAACTTGAAGTGAAAGCATTTGCCCTACCAAGTTCACTTTATAATTTGGCATACTTATTGGACAAAGTCATCCCCTTCCTTGTAGAAACTTGTGTCTTGGATTTTTTGGGGGGAAGTATAGTAGGGTTAATCCATTGGGCTGGGTTCCAATGACTTTTTTGGCAGGGCAATCAGGGTTAAATGTCTTGGCCATGGTCACACAGCTAGTAAGTGTTAAGTGTCTGAGGCCGGATTTGAACTCAGGGCCTCCTGACTCCAGGGCCAGTGCTTTATCCACTGCGCCACCTAGCTGCCCCGGACAGCTCCCTCTTACAGTAATAAATATGAATTTTTGATGGAAATTTCGATGAAAATATGATTCTTACAGACTGGAGCTCTACCATTACTCAACAATAAATCATCAACCATCATCATTACAATAGCTAGCATTTATATAGTACTTTAAGCTTTGCTGAGCATTTTATATATCTCATTTGATCCTCACAACCCTATGAAGTAGGAGCTATTATTGATGTAGGAAGCAAAAAAGGGGCTAACAGAAAAACCTAAGACCCAAGCTCTAATTCAGAAATGAGCTCTAAGAGGGATTCAGACCCCAGTTAATGGATAACTTAAGGTTTGGGAAAGAAATCAAGGCCTAGGTTTTTGTGTACCCACATTAATCACCATTCATAACAAGAACATAAAGAGGCAGGTAAAAGACCTTAACTGTAACAATGATACACAATGATAAAGTGACAGGGCATAGAAAGTCTACTGATAAATGAAGGTATTTTGAAAACTGAACATGGGAATCAAAAAGCGACATGTGCAGAAAAAGGTCAAATTTGTCCCCAGATTCACCTTATGACATGTAAATCCCCAAAACATACCTCCACGGAAAAAGGTACCCACTTTGGGGGTTGACTTAGGACCCCAGGAGCTCCAAATTAGGATAAACCCTCCCCTGTACCTCCCTAAGGTGGAGATTATTATAATGAGACTGACTAATAATCAATTTATCCATACTATAAATATAACTGTCTTTTCTTTCTCTATTTGAGAGATACCTTTCCACTTTTCTGGTTCTCTCCCTGTGTTCACTCACAGTATTGCAATAAAACTTGGGAAACTGAGTCACTGAGTCTTGTAATTCTTTTGGGACGACTCACAATTAATTTAATCTTAATTCCAACCCACATCATTATTATCTCAATTTTCAAATACAGAAACTGAAGGTGAGAGAGGGTGTCTTTCTCAGAGGTGTTGGAACTAGATTCAGGAAGACTTGGATTCAAATCCTGGCCCAGGAACATTTTTTTTTTTATTTTTTGCAGGGCAATGGGAGTTAAGTGACTTGCTCAGGGTCACACAGCTAGTAAGTGTCTGAGGCTGGGTTTGAACTCAGGTCCTCCTGAATCCAAGGCTGGCACCTTATCTACTGCACCACCTAGCTGACCCTAAATAACACTTTATTTTATTTTATTTTTTGGTGAGGCAATTGGGGGTAAGTGACTTGCCCAGGGTCACACAGCTAGTAAGTGTTAAGTGTCTGAGGTCAGATTTGAACTCAGGTACTCCTGAATCCAGGGCCGGTGCTCTATCCACTGTGCCATCTAGCTGCCCAGCCCAGGCACTTATTAACTGTGTAACCCTGGACAAGTCACTTAACCTCATTCTAGCTCAATATATTCATCTGTAAAATGGGGATAATAATAATACCTATCTCAAAGGGCTACTGTATGGGTGAGATAACATTTGCAGAGCACTTTGCAAACTTGAGAGTACTGCATGAATTCAAGCTGCTGTCATGTAATTTACAGGCTGCCATGTCATATAGTAGGTGGGGAAATGGGAGGACAAAATATTGCCTGTGCTTTGGGCCAGCTAGCTAGCGAAGTGGATAGAGCACTGGCCCTGAGTTCAAATCCAGCCTCAGACACTTAACACTTACTAGCTGTGTGACCCTGGGCAAGTCACTTAACCCTCATTGCCCTGCAAAAAAAGAAAAAAAAAGAAAAATATTTATCAGGACAAAGTAGTGTAACAGAAAAATGGCTAGAGTGGGTTATCACCCTTGCTCTACCAACTAGATATATGAATCTGAACAAATCTCTTTAATCTCTAAGAGTTTAGAGTTTCCTCACTTGCCAAGTGGGAAAATTTAATAAAATGTCTTTTAAGGGTCTTTCTATCAGGACCTCACTATCTACATACATTTAAGATTTTAATTAAAAAAAAAAAAGAATTTATTAAGTGCTTACTTGGCAGCCATTTTCATAAGCACTGGGTGAGACATGCCTCTCAATGAAGAGGGGGATAGGGACCAGAATCTTGGTCTTTAATGACAGATCACCGTAGTCAGAGGACTTATGTTCAAATCCTACATCTGATACTACCTGTATGACCTTGGATATATCATATGATCTCTATAGGTCTTGGTTTTGTTACCTGTCAAATGAGGGTCCATGTCTCGCAGCACAGGCAATATTTTTTTTTGTAAGGCAATTGGGGTTAAGTGACTTGCCCAGGGTCACACAGCTAGTAAGTGTCAAGTGTCTGAGGCTGGATTTGAACTCAGGTCCTCCTGACTCCAGGGCCAGTGCTCTATCCACTGTGCCACCTAGCTGCTCCAATATTTTTTCTTTAGAAATGTTCTAGAGGGGAAGTTGAGTTCTAGCCATCAACACCATGCACATAAAGACTGTTCCACATAGCTTTTATCGTTTGTTATATAGGTGTTAATGCAGCTCACCTTGCCTGATCCCAGGGCTGCAAATTGAAACTAGTTAAGAGAACTATCTAAACCAGTTTAAAAAAGAAAAGAGAGGGACCAGATGTCACTACTCCTCAGCCTCCCCCAGCCTTCTCTAGGGACTTTTGGGTGTTATGCAAAACAACTTATGTAACAGGTTCTCTCTTGAGATTCCCTCCCAGTTGAACAGTATTTAACCCTGTCCCTCCTTGGCAAATCTTGGGCATTCCTATCCCCTGGTACTACCTGATGTCCTTGAATTGCCTTGCTTCAAATACCCTAGTTTTTGCTGTTTTGGCAGTCTTCTTCATTTCAGGTTGACATAGGTTATGTAGGCACAAAGGTACTTAGCTCTCTCTCTCTCTCTCTCTCTCTCTCTCTCTCTCTCTCTCCATATACACACACACACACACATATATATATATATACACTTTTTTTTTTGGTGGGGCAATGAGGGTTAAGTGACTTGCCCAGGGTCACACAGCTAGTAAGTGCCAAGTGTCTGAAGTCAGATTTGAACTCAGGTCCTCCTGAATCCAGAGCCAGTGCTTTATTCACTGCACCACCTAGCTGCTCCCGGTACTTAGCTATATTTGAGTTTCCTCTATAATACTCTCAATTTCAGGGGCTAGGACAGCATAGAGGTAACTAGGAACAATTGCATTCATCTAAGGGGATTGGAATTAGATCAAGAGAGGGAAAGGAGTGCTCATAGATCCTGGTGGGGGGATTTCATGCATTTCAGAAAGTGATTTTGGATCTCTGAGAACACCAGCATGAAGAGGAAGATATAACTGAGCAAGGAAGGGTGTGTGCTCACATGCCAGTGGGTTATTAAGGTTAGAGAGAATTCAGGGGATATAGGAATGAAAGGAACAGGTGCATTTGTAAAAGAGAACTAGAATTTGGGAGGGGTGGTATGTTGGCCCAGATGTGGGATACCACTTTATATAGCAGGTTGTAAAATGTTATCAGATAACTAAAAGAGATGGGGAGGCCTTTCACATATGGGAACCTATTGTACGTTGTCAAGCTGGGGAGACATAATTATAATAGTACTTAGGATGCAGGGAAAAATAGGAAAAGCAAATTATGACTTGAAAGGACCCATACATCTCTGAAAAAGGAGGGGACCTTCTAATGATAGGCAAATTCTATTTTATTGGCATAGGAATACTGCCATAGGTTTGGAAAAGTTGATCAAAGTTTAATCCCTCTTAGGCAAATAGTGACTTTAAAGTTGTCTTTAGGGTTCAGAATTTTTTTTGTGTGTATGTGTAGGTAGGATTATATACATATATACATACATATATATACATATACACATACATACATATACACATACATACATACACACACACACACACACACACACACACACATATATATATATATATATATATATATATATATATATATAGTACCTACTTTTAAAATACATATACCACGGGGCAGCTAGATGGTGCAGTGGATAGAGCACTGGCCCTGGAGTCAGGAGAACCTGAGTTCAAATCCGGCCTCAGACACTTAATACTTACTAGCTGTGTGACCCTGGGCAAGTCACTTAACCCCAATTGCCTCACTAAAAAAAAAAATACATATACCATGATGGGTCAGGGATTAATTTAGATGGGGAAATGTTCTGTCCTTCCCTAGCAGTACAAGAGAGTTGGGGGAAAGGGGAGAAATCATATCAGGCTTCTGATTTTCAGTGTGTGCAAGGAAATACCTGACAGTTTTGGTGATTAAGTAAAAATGTCTTCAGGAACTTGCAGTTAAGAGTGGAGTAGGGGGCAGCTGGGTGGAGCAGTGGATAAAGCACTGGCCCTGGATTCAGGAGTACCTGAGTTCAAATCCAGCCTCAGACACTTGACACTTACTAGCTGTGTGACCCTGCGCAAGTCACTTAACCCTCTTTGCCCTGAAAAAAGAAAAAAAAAAGAGTGGAATGAAGAAAAAAGATGATGGGTAGAGGAGGGTGGAATGGGAGGAGTGATTATACATCTGAATGGAGAAATCATTGCTCCTCTCAATTTGATAATTAGCAAATTCAGTCAGGCAACAGGTATTTATTAAACATTTGCTGTGTTCCAGGTACTATGCTAAGAGCTGGAAGCAAGACAGTTCCTGCTCTCAAGAAGCTTATATTCTAACGGGGTAAAGACAATACTGTACATAAAAGGAAGCTGAAAAGGTGAGGGGGAGCAAGATACCTGAGACCTGGAAAGGATAGATTTATGGAATATACATTTTTATCTAATTTTCCTTCTTCTGCCTGGCCAGCAGAAATTTTAGTTCCCTTAAAATTGATTATAATAAGGGTCTATATGAAGCTGGTACATGAATCATGAGGTGGGTTTATTCTTCTGAAAAATCTGCTTTCCAGGGCTTATGAATACTTTTAGTTTTTTTTTAATTAAAATTTTTTTTTTTTTTTGCGGGGCAATGGGGGTTAAGTGACTTGCCCAGGGTCACACAGCTAGTGTCAAGTGTCTGAGGCTGGATTTGAACTCAGATACAACTGAATTCAGGGCTGGTGCTCTATCCACTGTGCCACCTAGCTGCCCACTTTTAGTTTTTTTAAAGATGGGAGAATGGCTTGACAAAAGTCTTCACAATTTCTAAACATTTTCTATCTTTCTCTTGCTTAACTTTATTGTTGTTGTTATTTGTCCTTAATTCTCAAAGAAGACCATGAGATCTAGGTGATGTCATAACTTGCAGGGAATTGGATTTAAGTGAAGGAGGACTGTGCAAAGTCATCAGCCTCATTCTCTCCTCCAGAGACATCGGGTTCACTGGCAAGATATAGATCAGGACGACTGGAGGTGGCCCCAGATGTTTAAGGCAAATGGGGTTAAGTGACTTGCCCAGGGTCACAAAACTAGTAAGAGTCTGAGGTCAGATTTGAATTTAGGTCATCCCAACTTCAGGGGCAGTGTTCTATCCACTGTGCCACCTAGCTGCTCTTTAAATTTATTAATGGGCATTGAATGGATTCCATGTGAATAATTGAATACTTGTAGCCCAAATGATACAAAATTTATTGAGAGAAAAAATTGGAGACTCTTGAGCTAATCCAGAGATTAGCAGAGGGACAATGGAGTGCCCCGATTGGTTGATTTAGGATTGTCCATCACTATATTTGTTGTATCAGGGTAGGGACAGGTAGACCTAACAGTCAGAAAGATTTATGTGGGGTTTGGTATTTCAAGCTTTTTTCCCATGTTGAGCAGAGAGTCTGACAGGCTCCTTTTGAGACAGACCTTGATACATGGGTACCCTGACCCTAAAGCAATACCTTGAGGATGCAGTTATGCAGTCTTCAGGGTGCAGTATACAGCTTCATGGGGAAGAATGAACTTGGAAAAAAAATGTCTGAGGTAAGGTTCTGATAGAAAGAACCTTTGAAAGCATCTTAGCCAACCCTCCCATTTAGCAGGTAAGAAAACTCAAGACTCAGAAAATTCACATTTCTAGCTAGTTGGCAGACCCAGAGTGATGATGGGCACATTTGCAGGATAAGGCTGAAGAGGATGATAAAGAATAAATGAAGTCACTTGACTATAATCATAAAGGCTTTTTTTGCCTAAAGGTTATATCAGAGAATGGGAGAAGTGGTTGACATGGACAATCAATAGGTTGGAGTCTGGCCTGGTGACAGGTGAAGTGGCATTAGACATCTTATCTCTGTTTAAGAAGAAATAATTCACAAGGAATTCCCAAAGGGAGCAGATGAATAGATACTGGACTGGACCAGATGTCCAGCTATATGTTTCCCAAAGAAGGAAAAACACTAACCTTTAGATAGTTACATAGATTTAAGTTTGGTGTCCGGACGTGGTCAGAAGCACTGTTTTGCACTTGGCAAGTGAGGAAACTCTAAACTCTTAGAGATTAAAGAGATTTGTTCAGATTCATATATCTAGTTGGTAGCAGAGCAAGGGTGATAACCCATTCTAGCTATTTTTCTATTACACTACTTTGTCTTGATAAATATTTTTCTTTAGAAATGTTCTAGAGGGAAAGTTCAGTTCTAGGCATCAGGAAGTTAACTTCCATGCACATAAAGACTGTTCCACATGGCTTTTACTTTTTGGTTGTTTTTGTTTCTGTTTTTTTGCAGGGCAATGAGGGTTAAGTGACTTGCCCAGGGGCACACAGCTAGTAAGTGTCAAATGTCTGAGGCCAGATTTGAACTCAGGTCCTCCTGAATCCAGGGCTGGTGCTTTATCCACTGCACCGCCACCTAGCTTTCCCTCCACATAGCTTTTAACCTTTCTTATATAGATGTTAATGCAGCTCACCTTGCCTGATCCCAGGGCTGCGAATTGAAACTAGTTAAAAGAGAACTATCCAAACCAGTTTAAGAAAGAAAAGAGAGGGACCAGATGTCACCACTCCTCAGCCTCTCCCAGTCTTCTCTAGGGACTGAATTGTTTTAATGACTAGACTTCAAGAGAGACACTGAAGCCTGGATGTCTCTTTGTTTGAGGGTGTCCCAGAGATGGCCCCAAATCTCCAAAGTCCTTTGGGCACTTCAATAGGGAGCAATAGGAACTTCCCGCCCCCCCCCCCAGTAGACTATACTTGTTCCTATATCCAAGATGGGAGGCAGTTATTATTGATGATGGTTGACCAGGTTATTATGAAAGGTCATGAGGGTGTGACCATTAATTACTGCTCACAAACAAGTGATTGTAACATGTTATTTTAAGGTGAGAAGGAAGGGTGCCGGACAAAGAGAAGGAATAGAAGCCCATGGACTGCATACAACAGACAGGTCAGGTACTAGCTTAAAGAAGAGGGTTATGGGGCAGCTAGGTGGTGCAGTGGAAAGAGTACTGGCCTTGGAGTCAGGAGTACCCGAGTTCAAATCTGGTCTCAGACACTTAACACTTACTAGCTGTGTGACCTTGGGCAAGTCACTTAACTCCAATTGCCTCACTTTAAAAAAAGAAGAAGAAGAAGAAGAAGAAGAAGAAGAAGAAGAAGAAGAAGAAGGTTACAAAGATGCTCCAAGAATGCATCAGCAGCGGAGAATAAGTTCAGATTGCCAGAGGAAGAACCAATCACTGATAGGCCAGCTTGATAGGACTGTTTCTAGGAAAAAAGAGGACTATTCCGATTAGAAAGTGTACTGAGCTTGTGCAAGTCATGCTAACCTATGTAAATGATATTAAATGAGGGGAGGAAAAACAACAACAGAGGAGGGACCTCCAGGACTGATGTTTGAATGACATTTGCTTATGACTATCATGGTCTTTAAAGGAGAGTGAGTTGTGGCTTATTGAATATGAAGACCTCTATCCAGAAGGGAAGCTGAATGAATTCACATGGAACAAATCCATAATTTTGAGCTAGTGTCACTTATATTTAATAAACTATTAGATCAATCTGCATTTCTCCATGTTACTCCACACCATGGTGGTCATAAAGGGAGGGAGCTTCCATGGGCAGCATTTTATGCCTTAGATATAATGCTTAAAATGAAGAAGGTGACGGTCATGTTCTATTCTGCTCTAATAAGACCACACCTGGAATAGTATGTATGGTTCTGAATGCTAGTTTTGGGGGAGACATTGGTAAGTATTGATATACAATTCAATAAACATTTATTAAATGTCAGTCACTGTGCTAGGCACTGAGGATATAAGAAAAGTGGAAGCTAGTCTTGCTTCTCTCTCTCAAGGAACTTATATTGTATTGAAGGGATATATCATGCTCACATATAAGTTACTAAAAATATATTTCAAGGAATTTCTAGGGGAAATAGACAGGTCTAATATGAAGGGAAGTTTAACAATAGAACAGGAATATCAGGAGGCACAATAAAAGGTAGGTTGAAATGGGATAGGGACTTCTGGGGGGAGGGGGAGGGGGCTGACATGAGTGTGTATGAGGGAATGGAGAGTTGTAGCCAGAGAAGGGGTCTTTAGCTAGCCAGCCTATCCACTCAGAGCCTTGTGATACTGAGTGATGTGATGCCTAGACCAAAGCCTCCTTTCTTGGCTGCCTCTCCTCATTTTCTTTTGCACATTCATACTCAATCACAAAGATTCCGAGTAGAGCCTCAGAGCAATAAATTGACATGCCCTTCATAGCAGCAAAGATAATGTTGATTTGATTCTCAATGTCTTAGAAAGAGGTGGTGGAGGAATAGGTGCAAAGCAGCAGGGTAGATGTCAAATATCCCTGGTCTTGCCTGATGAGGGGGGTTGGGGAGGGGAGAGAACAAACACTTATTAAGATCTCTCTCCCTCTTTTCTGCCCTCCCTCTCTTTCTTTCCATTCTTTCCTCCTTCCCTTCCTCCTTCCCTCCCCTCCTTCCTTCTTTTTTTCCCATCCCCCCCCATCCTTTCTTCTCTCCTTCCTTCTTCCTTCCATTAAGAGAAATCTAGTTTGGGCAGCTAGGTGGCGCAGTGGATAGAGCACCAGACCTGGAGTCAGCAGTTCCTGAGTTCAAATCTGGCCTCAGACACTTAACACTTACTAGCTGTGTGACCCTTAATCCCAATTGCCTCACTAAAAAAAAAAAAAAAAAAAAAGAGAGAGAGAGAAAGAGAGATCTAGTTTGATTCTTACAATAACCCTGGGAGGTCAGTGCTATTATTATTCCAATTTACAATTTAGGAAACTGAGGCAGGCAGAAATTGAGTGACTTGCCCAGGATCACATAGCTATTAAGTGTCTGAGGCTGGATTTTGAACTCAAGTCTTTCCAAAACCAGGTTCAGTGTTCTATATACTGTACCACCTAGCTGACTCCTGATTAAGGTAAGGGTCCATAGACAACTAGGCCGGACTGATTATAGACAAAGAACAAATACTTTTTTTTTTAGACCTTTTTTTTTTTTTTTAGTGATGCAATTGGGGTTAAGTGACTTGCCCAGGGTCACACAGCTAGTAAGTGTTAAGTGTCTGAGGCCGGATTTGAACTCAGGTTCTCCTGACTCCAGGGCCGGTGCTCTATCCACTGCGCCACCTAGCTGCCCCTCCAGACTGATTATAAAAGAGGGATATTTAAGGTCTTTTTCAACCAGGTAAGCTCTGGCCCAGGGCTCATTCCAATGCTGAGTGGGCTTTCTCTCTTTTCCTTCTCCTACCTCATAAGAGTCCACTTGACCCCATTTGGAAGTGGGACCAGGACAAAGAGTAGCCTTTTGTTGTTGTCCAGAATCCTTCAGGTAATTGGAGAATTAACTGCTTTAGCAGTGAGAATGCATTGAAGCTTTGTAAGAGACTAAGAGTCTATTTTCTCCAGCTAGCAAGATGGTGGGGTCGAGAGGCAGAAATTGTGTCCCAGGTTGAAGTCCCTCCCCTCCCCAAGTTGAAGTTTTCCCCCAAGGAGAAAGCATCTTAGGAAGCTTGAGAATTAACTTCCTTCCTTGAAACTGCACGATCCTCTTAATTCACACTATTTGTAAAGGCAGCATACAAGTTTAATCTTCCATACTTTTCCTTTTGTTTCTGGTTTTTTAATTCCACCTTGTCCAGAAATTTTTTTGGGGGGGGCGGGGCAATGAGGGTTAAGTGACTTGACCAGGCTCACACAGCTAGTAAGTATCAAGTGTCTGAAGCTGGATTTGAACTCAGGTCCTCCTGAATCCAGTATCCACTGCGCCATATAGCTGAGCCCCCCGAAACTTTTTTGTTTGGTTCCTGAACTTGGCATTGGGCAGGAGGAAGTACTCTGTGGTGCCAGAATGCTCAGTTCAGGAACTCCTCTATTGCTTCATCACTCTTACTTCACAGATGTTGGCTAGTGTTCCTATAGCTCCTGACTTGATTGGGAAACTCCTAGCTGTTTTGTTAGCTACTTGTATCCATTACCATCACTGAGACCGCAAGGTTCCTCCTTTCCTGGGCTCATGTGGCTTTGCTCTTTGACTATAGCTCCTCTCCTCTCTGCATCACTCAGTTCTCCAGCTCTAGTTATCTGTACCAGTTCTTTCTTTCTTTCAAAGGCTGAGTCTGAGGGTATATCTCAGGGGTATGATTTTGAATAAATCTTTTATCCTTAAAAGAAGTGTTAAAGGGACAAAGAAAAAAAGGGACAAAAAAGGAGAGGAGGCTAGGTAGTGGGCAAGTACCTAGGGCTGGGGGAATTCACACTTTTATCAAAGAGTGAAATTTGTGGTCTTAAAAGAAGAAAGAAAAGGGAGGGAAAAGGGAACATTGGAAGGAAGAAAGGAGAAGAAAAGAGAGGGAACTTATCTCACTAAATCACATGGGATGAAAAGTATAGAAATATGGAGGATGGGCTGGGGAAGAATGAGGATCACACGAACCTCGCTTTCATCTGAAATAGACCAAGGGGGATTGAACACAATCACACACAGAGTTTTCTGTAGGAATAAACTAACCAGCTGAGGACAGAGAGAGAAGGGTTTAAGATGGAGGGTAGGACTGGAGATGAAGCAAAACAAACTACAACTTTAGAGTGTGGATCATGAAAGGAAGATTAAAAAAGAAAGAAAGGAAGATTAAGTACCTCTGATCACAGTTTCAGTGAGGAGAAGAGGGACAATGGAGGGGAAGAAAATTGTTTCAATGATAGAGTTTTTTCAATCTGTGCTCTTTTGAGATCATTACTGGGGTAAAAGCAGGACAAATGTGGCTCCTTTGCACTTTTTGTGGGGCTCTCTTACCCAGAAGGCCTAAACTTTTTCTCTTTTTCTTTCTTTTTTTTTTTTGCAATAAGATATATAAATCCAGCACCACAGTCCAGCCATGGGTTTCATCCCATCAAGTCTTGGTGATACCTCTTCTCACATAGTTGGGCATTTGATAGACATGTGAGTCCATGTGTTTTACTCCTACCTTTCTCTTGGATTTCTTCTCCTGTGAATTTTTATTCTTCTTCCTTTTTTTGACTTTCCTTTAAAAATTTCTCTATAATATCCAACTTTGTAATATACTTTGAGAGTAGCATTCTTCCTCCATCCTTTTAAATTTAAGACACATTTGATTAGATTTGAAAAATACCCGGCCAATAAATGCTTATCAACCTTTGTTAGGTATACTCCTTCTCTGGCCAGGAATCTGGCAACACTATATTGTAAAATGTGATCCAGAAATTCAACTCCCGTTCTCAGGTAACACCTCCTCAGCCAGCTGTTCATTTCCCAAATTATTTTTTCTCTCTTTTACATCCCTTGCTTTCAATGGACAAGTAAAGAAAATACAACCTCTCTAATTTCTTGCCTGGTATTTCACAATTATAAAAATAATCATGATCGTGCACAGTACTATTTATTGGAAGTATCATTTTAGCCCATGTGAATCACAATAGGTAATGGTCATCTGCTTTAATAAGTCTTGGTAGATATTCTGTCTGTTTGCATACATGGTCAATTGGGACATCACCAACTATCACTACTATTCTCTTCTTCTTCTACCCCTTCCTGGGTGGGCTCTCACTCATGGCTCTGCTGTGTCATTCTTGGGAGGATAAGCAGCTTCTCCCTCTTCAGAGCATTCAGCCTTCTCATCATCAAGAACTTGGTTAAAAGCTTTAATTGTGTTGTTTTCTTTTCCTTTCTCTTTCTCCTTTATGTAACACTGTTGCATGGTCCATCATCCTGATAAGGGTCATCTTCCCTCTTCCACCTAGGCTCCTTTCCCCCTCAGTCCCCAGTGAAATCTTCTGTTTCTTTGAGGAACCTTTCATTCTTCCTAATATCTTGGAATATGGAGAAGTGTTCTTCTAGTTCTTAAACTTTTTCTCCAAGATAGAGTTCAGCCTACTCCTGGAACACAGATAATAGTCAGTCAGCTGGGGAAGAAACACAAACATTGCACATTTGGTGTAAGTCACTACCAAATTTAATCTGTGTAACTGTTGAAATTTTAGCCTTGTTTCTCGAATCTACTGTGATAGTAGGTGTTATACTTCAATCCTAAACACCTAGTTGAAACTTCTTCTCCAGCTAATTTTCACTTCTTAATATCACTTCTTAATAACTTGACAACTGAATTCAAAATCCTTTCTGTTGTCTCAACACCACTACAGCAGTTACTCCCAATTCCCTTTTAGCCTTAGTGAATCTCCTGTATATTTTGCCAATACTTTCCATTCACCAATCTCAATTTCTTTAACTCTTTTCTTGCTTATCTTGCTTTGTATTGCCAACTACATTTGTTTTCTTTTTTTGACTACCTCTTCAGTAACTATTTCATAATTCTTTTTTCCTTCTCAATCTACTATCATTCTTTTATATCTTCCCTAATTGTCCTTGATCTTGCTTCTTTTAAAGCCTAGAAATAGGTTCTAGACCAGTATATTGGTCTGGAAATTGTTCTTCAAATCTTCCTCAATTTCCCTCAAATTGTTCCTTCCCAAATTCAATTTCTGATGCACTTCAATAATCCAGACCCCTTCAATTTAGATACATGATCTTCTTTGCCATCTTATTCTGCTCAGGTTCTTCATTCTTCTCTCCTTCCGTTTCATACAACCTTCCCCCATGAAAGCTAGAGGTAGAAAATACATTCTCTTATATTTAATTAAAAACCCTTCTGTTAAGATTTATAACCACTCCATCTTGCCCAGCCTTTAGAATCAAACTGAAATCTCTAGAAAATACATTTTAACAAAATTTTCATACCTACTTTTCTTAGTAGCATCGGAAACTCATCAAAACCATAATATGCTATCAAGATGAGGAACTATTTGAAAAAAATATGCTTTAATAATAATCTAGAAGACTCATAAAGCAATGAATGGTATGAGGAAATTACAACAAATTTCTGATGATGGTCTTTGGTCAAGAAACATCATAAAAGGTTTTAATGAGGAAACAATGGTTAGGAAAGAAGGTGGGTCATTCATATATTATGTCCCCCATTAGAAAGTAAGCTCACTGAGAGCAGGGACTGTCTTTTCTATTTTTATCCCCAGAGTTTAGCGCAGTGCATTATAGATAGCAGTTGCTTAATAAATGCTTTGTTATTTATTTATTTAATTAATTAATTCATGTATGTGTTGGGAGAAAGGTGTTAACAATACATGCATAGCCTAAGTACTTCCCTGATATCCTTGCATTGTGAAAATATGGAGAGGATTGTACGGATTTTCTGTAGAAGAGCTATAGAAGATGGATAAGAAGACATAGAAGGGCTGGGATGTGCACCAACATGGGTAATACTTATGACACAGTGAGATCCCAGATCCATTGATATATTCAAGTATAACCTGAGACATGTTCTCCTTATGTAAACCTAGAAGAAAGCCCCAAAGATGGGGAAGCCAGGTGCTTTAGCCTCTCTCTTCTCCCCATCTTGACTCCTTGGTAAACCAATTAAACTCTACACTCTCTTCCTCTCTTGAATTCGTAACCCCCCTTATCATATCGCCAATTCCTCATTGTTGGATTATTCCCACCCTTCACCATTTTTGCACTTACAGATGCTGCTGAATGAAGATGGAGAAAACCACACATCCATTCTGCATGGGTCACTACAAATTTATGTTGAATAATATCAGCTGGCCCCCTTACTGCTTCTACACAATCCTATTATATATTCCCTCATCGAGTCACTATTCCACTCTCCACAGGGACTCTTTCAAATCTTTTCATCCCTCCTCAAACCTCCCATGACTCTCCCTCTCCCTTCTTTCTCAGCTGACAACCTTGCTTCATATTTGATGGAAGAAACTGAGGTCATTTCCTATGAACTCTCTCTTCTCCCTTCTTCCTAATGTCTCATCACTCAGGTGCTTTTGGTCACTATCTACTCCTTCACCCCTGTCTCACATGATGAAGTGGCCTTGCTCCTTACTAAGGCTAATTCCTCTACTTGTTCAAGTGATCCCATTTCATCCTGTCTCCTCCAACAAATTGCCGCCTTTGTCATCCTCACTGTTTCACTTATTTGCTGTCCTTCCCTAGGTTCATTTCTTACCGACTATAAACAAGCCCATGTCTCCTTTATCTTGAAAAAAAAAACCCAAAAAACTCTCGCTTGATCCTTCCATCTTTGCCATCATCCTATTTCTCTTTTTAGCTAAATTCCTCAAAAAGACTGTCTTCAATACGTGCCTCTGCTTTTACTCCTCTCACTCTCTTCTTAACTCCTTACAATCTGGCTTTGATCTTATCATGCTAATGAAACTGCTCTCTCCAAAGTTAGGAATGATCTCTTAGTTGCCAAATCCAATGACCTTTCCTCCGTCCTCATTCTCCTTGAACTCTCTGCAGCTTTTGACATTGTTGATCACCCTCTCCTCCTTGATACTCTCTTCTCTCTAGGTTTTTAGGACGCTGCTCTCTCCTGGTTCTCTCCTCTCCCTATTTCACGGTTCCTTCTGTCTCCTTTGCTAGATCCTCTTCCGGGTCAGACCCTCTAACTGTAGGTGTCTCTCAGGGTTCTGTCCTAGGCTCTCTTCTCCTTCTACACTTCTTCAGTTGGTGATCTCATCAATTCCCATACATTTCATTACTGATGAGGATTCTCAAATCTACCTTTCTTTCCCCCCAGTCTTTCTGCTGAACTCCAATCTCACATTTCTAACTTCTTTTTAGACATCTAATTAAAAAAAAAAAACCTAATTGATTCATTCATCCATGTACTCACCTATTTATTCATTTATTTATTTTGTTTGTTTATTAATTCATTCATTTATTCAATCACTTGTTTATTTATCTATCTATCTAATCTATCTATCCATTCATTCATTCACTTATTCATCCACTTATTTATTCATTTATTTATATATTTATTTACTTATTTATCTTCTCATCCATTTATCTAGTTATAGTTATTCATTCATTCATTTATCCATCCATTTATTCATTCATTTATTTATTCATTCATCTATCTATTTATTTATTTGTTTATCTATCAAGAATTTTCCCCAAGTTACATGTATAAAGAAATTTTCAAATCGATTTTTAAAACTTTGTGTTCCAAATTCTCTTCCTCTCTCCCTCCCCACCCCACCTTAAGAACTCAAGCAATTCAATATAAGTTATACATGTGCAGTCAGGCAAAACATTTCCACATTAGTCAGGTACAGATATCTCAAACTGGATGACTGAGAGACATATTAAATTCAATAGGTCCAAAACAGAACTCATTACCTCTCCTTCTAAATTCTCCCCATATCCTGCCTTCCCTATTATGGTAGAAGGTAACACCATCCTCCTAAATCGATATAGGCTCACAACCTAGGAGTCATCCTGGATGCCTCACTGTCTCTCACCCCCCAGATTCAAGCTGTTGCCAAAGCCTGTCACCATTTCACCTTTGCAACACCTTTCAAATAAACCCCCTTCTCTCCTCTGGCACTATTATACACTCTGGTATAGGCCCTCATCATCTCATACCTGGATTATTGCAATAGCCAGTTGGTAGATTGGCCTGCTTCCCTACTTCATTCCATCCTCCATTTAGTCACCAAATTGGTCACCTCTCCTACTTAATAATCTCCAGTGGCTCCCTAGTGCCCCAGGAGCAAATACAAAATGCCTTGTTTAGCATTTAAAGCCTTTTGTAACCTAGCCACCTTTCCAGCCTTTTTACACTTTATCCTTTAACTCTTACTTTTAAAATCTGGTGACTCTGGTCCCTTTATTATTTCACGACTAAGGCATTACAGCTCTCAGATCTGGACATTTTCTCTGGCTATCTCCCATGCCTGTAATGATCTCTCCTCTACATCAACTATTGCCCTCCTTGGCTTTCTCTAAGTCTTACTAAAATCGTGCCTCTTACAGGAAGCCTTATCCAAGCCCTCTTAATCCCCCCACCTTTCAACCATTAATTATTTTCTATTTATCCTTTATATAGCTATCTATGTGTAAATTTGTTTGCATGTTGTCTCCCTCATTAGATTGTAAACTCCTTGAGGGTAAAGACCATCTATTTCTTCTTTTTGTATTCCCAGAACCTAACACAGTGCCCAGCATGTGCTTAATAATATTTATTGATTTATTCTTGATGATGGATAGTGTTGAACTTGAAGTCAAAGAAGACCTGAGTTCAAATCATGCTTCTTGACACTTAAAAGCTGTATGACCCTGAACAAGTCATTTGTCCTCTCTTGGTCTCAGTTTCCTCATCTGCAAAATGGGGATGATAAGAGGGTTGTCATAAGGATCAAATGAGATCAAAATATACATCCTAAAACTGTAAAGCACTTTGTAATTCTTAAAGTACTGTTTACATGCTAGCTATTATTATTTTAATAGCTTTTTCAACGAAATGGGGTAATATAAATTTATGGTTAAAGTATCATTAAGATTGGATGTTGGAGGGGATATGGGAAAGCTGAGATGCTAATCCACTATTGGTGGAGTTGTGAAAAGATCCAACCATTCTGGAGAGCAATTTGGAACTATGCCCAAAGGGCTATAGAACTGTGCATACCCTTTGATGCAACAATACCACTGCTAGGTTTATATCCCAAAGAGATCCCCCCAAAAGAGAAAAAGCCCTATTTGTACAAAAATATTTATAGCAGCTCTTTTTTGTAGTAGCTAAGAATCAGAAATCAAAGGAATGCCCATCAATTGGGGAATGGCTAAACAAACTGTGCTATATGATGGTGCTGGAATATGATTGTGCTATAAGAAGTGACAAGCAGGATGACTTCAGAAAGGCCTGTAAAGACATGTATGAGATAATGTATTATGAAGTGGGCCTAACCAAGAGAACATTGTACACAGAGAGAGCAATACCGTATGATGAAGAAATGTGATGACTTGACTATTCTCAACAATAAAATGATCCAAGACAATTCCAAAGGACTATTGATGAAACATACTATTCACTTCCAAAGAAAGAACTGATATTGATTGAACAGACTGAAGCATGCTATTTTTCACTTTCTTTTATTTTTCCTTTTAATCAAGTTTTCTTGTACAAAATGACAAATATGGGAATGTTTTTACATAATCATACATGTATAACCCATATTTAATTGTTTGCCACCTCAGGAAGGGGAAAGGGGAGGGAGGGAAAGAGTAATAAAAATTGGAACCCAAAACCAGAAATAAAAATGTTGACTATTTAAAAAAATAAAATAAAATATCATTAAGTCAGAACTGTCATCCAGAACCCAAATAAGGGAAGGAGTAAGATCACAGAGACTGAAAATGAAAAACTCACTGTCAATGAATCAACAATGCTTATTAGACATATGTAATATGCCTTAGCACTGTGCTGGAAAATGGAGTGGTGGCGCTACAAAAAAATTAAACAGCAAAATCCATGCCTCATACACTTTTTGGGGGGACAGAGAAGACTAGAATACATAAGACTATTAGATGAAAGTGTAAGAAAGAATATAAGAAAGTGCTAAATGGCGGGGTCCAATTGGAAAGCCTCATGGGTTGGAGCAGTCCTAGAAAGCTTCATGAAAGAAATGGGATTTACTTAGTTCAAGGAAATACTGTGGAATGAGCACTAGATTTGAAATCTGAGGTCCTGGAGGTAAATGCTAGCTCCATCACCACCTGTGTGACTTTGGGCAAATGGTTTCACCTCTCTGGGCTTCAGTTTCCTCAACTGTAAAACAAAGGAATTAAAGTAGGTGGCCTGGGGATGGAGCCAAGATGGCGGAGAGAAGCCAGGAAGTTGCCTGAGCTCTCCCAAGTTTCCCTCAAAAACAACATTAAATCAAGCCTCTAAATGAATTCTGAAACTACAGAACCTACAAAAAACCAGAGTCACAACCTTCCAACTTGAGATAATTTAGAAGACTTCAGGAAAGGTCAGTCTCACTCAGGCAAAAGGGGAGCACAGTGCAACTCAAAGTGCAATGCAGCATGGAGGGGGTCTGGGCAAGTCAGCAGGAAGCTCTTGGCCACAGCAGAGCAACTGAGGCCCCTTCATCCTAACTCAGCAAGCTAGTGGTGCAGTGGGCCAGTTGTGAAATCCACCAGCACCAGCTGAGAGGGCAGGCTGCCAGCTGGAGGGCCACCCATGGGACAGGCGCAACTGGGCCTGGCCATCTCAGCACCTGGAGCAAGTGCAGGGAGCAAGCCCAGGGTGGTGAGAAATTCACAAACCAAAGAGGCCTCAGAGTAGAAAGCCAGTGACACAGCCCCTATCCCTCAACACAAGAAGCTTGAAACAGTGACTCTGGTGCCCAAGGAGTGGACCTCAACTTTAAAAAAAATAAGCTGCAATGTGAGTAAGAAACAGAAGAGGGCTCTTACCATTGAGAGCTTTTGTGTCTACAGGGAAGAGCTAAACACAAACTCAGATGAGGACAATACTCTCAAATTGCCTACATGTGAAGCCTTAAGAGGGAGGATGAATTGGTCTCAAGACAAAAAGGCTTCTTGGAAGAGCTCAAAAAGGATTTAAAACATCAATTGAGAGGGGGCGGCTAGGTGGCAAGTAGAGAAAGCACCAGCCCTGGATTCAGGAGGACCTGAGTTCAAATCCAGCCTCAGACACTTAACATTTACTAGCTGTGTGACCCTGGGCAAGTCACTTAACCCTCGTTGCCCTTAAAAAATCAACTGAGAGAGGTAGAAGAAAAAATGGGGAGAGAAATGAAAGCAATACAAGAAAATTATGAAAAAAGAATCAGCAGCTTAGAAAAGGAAGCACAAAGATTGACTGAATAAAACAATTCCTTAAGAAAATTCATTTGGGGGCAGCTAGGTGGCGCAGTGGATAGAGCACCGGCCCTGGAGTCAGGAGTACCTGAGTTCAAATCTGGCCTCAGACACTTAACACTTACTAGCTGTGTGACCCTGGGCAAGTCACTTAACCCCAATTGCGTCACTAAAAAATTAAAAAAAATTTAAAAAAAAGGAAAAAAAAAGAAAATTCATTTGGCCAAATGAAAAAGGAGTTGCAAAAGCTTACTGAAGAAAACAGTGAAGTAGGTGGCCTCTCATGTACCTTTGAGCTCAAAGTCTATGATATTATAGCTCTCATGAAACTACAAAAACAAATTAAGGAAAGAAAGCTTTCCATGGTCTTCCCCCAGCTCATCTGACTCTTGTGGATATTTTTAGTGCTATTTCTTCATTTCCATTCTGTTGCTGTTTGTTAGAGGGAACAGAATTGATGACATTCAGTGCTGAAGTCCAGATAGGAAGTTGACACCTCTTGATGCCTTACATAAGAAGGGAAATACTACTATAAGTTTACATTGCCCAAGAGAAATATTCTACAATTACTGGGATCAGCATGCATTTGTAGAATGACTCAAGAGGGCTCCCAGATTTTAAACCATCTTCCCTGAATATCATCCACAAGAAAAAGATTCTTGAGTTAGTGAGAGACAGAGAAGAGAGATGGATCCCCATAAAGACTCTACAGTAGGAAACACAGGTGACATTGTTGATTCTCTATTTTGGTGCTTAGGATTCTTCTTTAGATGGGGTGGTGAAGGGAGGGAGAAAGGGCAATTGGAAAAGGTTTGAGTAGGGGATGAAGATGAAAAGGAATTTCAGGGAAAAATAGAGTAGTGGTGAAGGCAAGTGGTTAGAGACTGGGAAACAGGAGGTCTGGGGAAAGACCATTAAAAAGAAAGCATTAAAAGAAAAAAGAAAACAATGGTGAAGATGAAGGTGAGAAGAAGAGGAAATAACTAGGAAAGGGAGAGTTTTGTAGTATCTGAGTCCTAGTTAGATTTATATTCTAAGATTTCTCATATTATTAATGAAGGTAGATTTTGGATCTGGAAAAGGACCATGTTCTGTTCCAAGGTCCTTATAAGAGTGTGATCTTTTGTTTGGGACTTTCTCCACAGAAAGAATAGGGCTTCATTCTCCTCTATGTTATTTTCTTATCGCTGGAGTTTCTATATTGTTCCTCAGCTCCTGTTTCATCACCAAATGTGTCGGTAAGTTGAACTCTACCTGTTACATGCATATGGGAGTCTCCTCTCGTACTATTTTTTTTTTTTTAGTGAGGCAATTGGGGTTAAGTGACTTGCCCAGGGTCACACAGCTAGTAAGTGTTAAGTGTCTGAGGCCGGATTTGAACCCAGGTACTCCTGACTCCAGGGCTGGTGCTGTATCCACTGTGCCACCTAGCTGCCCCTCTCTTGTACTATTTACAACCTCTTTCCCCATCATGTGTGTGCCTCTGGCTATTTCCTCTATTCCTTTCTTCATGTAGCATCTTTTGGGCCATTCATCTAAGTTGGTGCAGGTATATCACCATACTCTGGGTGCTATATTCTCTATGATAATTTCTTCATCCTCTATTTATTTTTTTTGGGTGAGGCAATTGGGGTTAAGTGACTTGCCCAGGGTCACACAGCTAGTAAGTGTCAAGGGTCTGAGGCCAAATTTGAACTCAGGTACTCCTGAATCCAGGGCTGGTGCGCTATCCACTGTGCCACCTAGCTGCCCCACCCTCTATTTCTTTTTAAAAACTAAATTTTATTTTTTAATAAGCACAAATCTGTTATGTTCTCCTCATTGAAAAAAAAAAGAAAAGAAAAAGCCTTGTAATAAATCTACATATAATCAAGCAAAAGAAATCCCCACATTGGCCATGTCCAAAAAAATTATGTCTATGTCACTCTGCATCCTGAGTCTCATCATCTCTCTGTCAGAAGGCAGGAGGTGTGTTTCATCACTGTTCCTCTGGAATTATGGTGATTGTAGTGATCAGAGTTGAGGTCCTTCAGAGTTTACATTGTTGTTATTGTTGTTCTCTGAGTTCTTCTCACTTCACTGTTCATCAGTTCATACAAGTCTTCCCAGGTTTCCCTGAAACTGTACCTTTCATCATTTCTTTTAGCATAATAGCATTCAATATTCGTTGACCATAATGTGTTTATATTCAGTCTTTCTCTAATTGGTATTTGTCCTCTATTTCTAAGAAGCTTTGAATGGGCTTTATGTAATTTATTAAACTCCTGGGATCTTGAAGCTGTATCCTTGTGTTCATCTTGTAATTTCCTCTTCTTAAATTTGGCTTAGTTATTGCCTTTCATCTGAACCCCCAGTCTTAAACTTTGTACTCATAAATCATGTTGAGAATTTTGGTATATGACTTTTGGGGAACTGCTAAACTGAGGCTTGGGGTAAGTTTTATTTTCCATATGAGGCCTATCCTGACTCTCCCAGTTGCTAATGCTCTTACCCTACCCAATAGAATGTAAGTTCCTAGAGGGGAGAGATTTTGATTTTTCTCTCTGTATTCCCAGGGACAAGCACAATGATGGGCACAAGTAGGCACTTAATAAATATTTGTTGAATAAATGAATGTGAAAATGCAAATCCTGGGACCTAGGGGTACAGGGGGCTTCATGAATAGAAGTAATAGTTCTCTTTATGGAGAAAAGTGCCCAGAGAAACTGAATGACATAAATCAAAGAGCCATAAGTCATAAGTTTTAACTTTCTTTCTTTCTTTCTTTCTTTCTTTCTTTCTTTCTTTCTTTCTTTCTTTCTTTCTTTCTTTCTTTCTTTCTTTCTTTCTTTCTTTCTTTCTTTCTTTCTTTCTTTCTTTCTTCCTTCCTTCCTTCCTTCCTTCCTTCCTTTCTTTCTTTCTTTCTTTCTTTCTTTCTTTCTTTCTTTCTTTCTTTCTTTCTTTCTTTCTTTCTTTCTTCCTTTCTTTCTTTCTTTCTTCCTTTCTTCCTTCCTTCCTTCCTTCCTTCTTCCCTCCCTCCCTTTCTTTCTTCCTTCCTTTTTTAATTTTAAAAAGCCTGACCACTGATCTTGTACCTGAGGGAGGATGTCAGGGGAAGATGGAGTTAGGATGTGGAAATCAAAGGATATAAGATTACATTTTCTTCTTTTGAGTAAGGCACTTTAACAAAACCACAGAATACAATCCAGTGCCCCTTCATGATGAAGAAAAAGTAGACAGAAAAGTAGTCTTGAAAGTGAAAGGCATTGACGTTCTTACTTCTTTCTAGTGTCATATCGCTTATTCTCTCGGGACTTTGAAGAAGGTAAGAATCAGACCTCTTCGATGGGCCATTCCTCAGGTATGTCAAACATCAAATAAGGGACCCATTTACATACCCACATTCCTTGTACTCATAGGCTGATTTAAGAGCACTTGGGAAGAAGAACAGGAAAGATAAGTAAATGGTAGTTAAATCAGGCCAAGTTCTCCAACAAATCAACTGGGCAATCTAATCCAAATGATTGGCATGGCATGGAGAATTGATACAAGATCATGTTGACCACTTCTTGGAAGGTTGAATACAGGAAGAGGAGCGTGAACAGAACAATGGAATGGTAATTTTTGCCATGTCGGAGATGTGGAAGAGATAAGAATGAATTTAAGGCATTGGGAGAGATGGGACATTTATTTGCTTTAATTGTAATGATGGTAGTGTCATTCTTCATCTTAATCATCGCCCACTTCTAAAACCAGAAAGTAAATAAAGGAGGAACATGCTTTTAGTGTGGGGATTTGAGAAACGCTTCAGAAATGCACTTTCTATGCTTGCTACATTCGTTCCATTTCTCATTTTTAGACAAGTCATTTGCTTTTCTGTACCTTAAATTGAGAGGGCAGAGAGTATGAATGAGAAAAAGACTGCCTACACACTTTGATTTTTTGTGTTATTAATGGCAAAACACAATCATTGCTTCACACAGTGGTATCAACAGGGAGCAAGACACTGTGCTAGGTTTGATTTATAGTTATGTTTTCCTTTTTTCAAATCTCTACTAACATCTTCTTTGGACTTCTCTTTTGTGTTTTATCTTATTTTAATTTGTATTATTTATTTACAAGTTTTATTCTCTCTTCTAAATTGTAAGCCTCTTAAGGGCAAATAAAGGAGGGAAGGGGAATAAGCATTTATATACTCCCTGCTATGCACCAGGCACTATGCTAAGTAGCTTTGAAAAATATTATCTTGTTTGAGTCTCACAAAAACCCTGCAAAGAAGGTGCTATTATCATCATTCCCATTTTTGAGATGTTCAGCTTTATTTTATTCCCTTTGTAAATGTCCATTTGAAAAATATTATTAAAACAGTTCATAATTACAAGATGCTTTGTGATTTACAAAAAAAATTCCTTATAACAAACCTGTAAGGTAAGAAATGTAGGCATTATTATCTCCATTTTATAGCTGAGAAAATTGTCTCTTAGAAATGTGAAGTGACTTTATTTTTTACATAGTGATTAAAATTTTAAAAATGTATTTTCTTTTCTCCCAATTACATGTTAAAACAATTTTTAACATTTTTTTAAAGTTCTGAATTACGAATTCTATCCATCCCTCCTTCCTTTTTCCCCTCCCCCCCAAGATGGTAAGCAATCAGATATAGGTTATACATGTATAATTATCCAAAACATATCTATATTAGTCATTTTGTACAAGAAGACTTGAATAAAAGAAAAAGAATGAAAGAAAGTGAAAAACAGCATGCTTCAGTCTGTATTCAAACACTATCAGTTCTTTCTTTGGAGGTGGATAGTAAGCTTCATCACTAGTCCTTTGGGATTGTCTCAGATCATTGTATTGCTGAGAAGAGCTAACTTGTTCACAGTTCTTCTTGGAACAATATCGCTGTTAATGTGTACCATGTTCTCCTGGTTCTGTTCACTTCACTTTGCAATAGTTCATTATTGTTCCTATTTTACAGTTGAGAAAAATGAGGCAAACAGTGGTTAAGTGACTTTCCCAGGGTTATACAGCTAGTAAGCATGAGAGGCCAGATCTGAACTCAGGCCTCCTGACTCTACATCTCTATCCACCATACCACCTAATAGCCTCTATTTGAAGACCATTTGTAGCTCCACTGCCCTGAACAGGTTAGATTCTCCTAATAAATGTAAATGTAATATGAATTGAACTGAATTACAGTGAAACACAGGAAAATGTGGATTATGATGCTACGCCTAAGGGGAGGAACTATGGCATTTATGAAACATCTTGAAATTGACCAAAATCTGAGGATTGGAATAGAATGAACCTCATTTTGTACTAATGGTTGGTGGATGGACTTGATTCCCCAATGGCCTAGATTGGTCCTAATGAAAATTTTCTATCCTTGTCCTCTTTCCTAATGAGATGCTCACTGCAATTTTAAATTCTCTTTAGGAACTAATTACTGCCCACTGAACTGGGAAAGATTTCAATCTAGCTGTTATTTCTTCTCTGATGACATCATGACTTGGACTGCAAGTCTGAAGAATTGTAAAGGAATGGGGGCCACTCTGGCAGTTATAAACACACAAGAGGAGCAGGTATCTTGAGAAACATAACTGGTCTTCCACAGGAGTCAATATACTCCAAGGAGTCCATTGCCTCTTGCAGATGCTCATATACATGTTATTTCCCAACCACCATAACCTACTTTTCTGGAAAAAGAAAACCCCATATCATGAGATTTATCTGTGAGAATGAGAAGGAATTTATCTGACATTTATAAACCTATGAAGGTGGTAGTACAATTTCCTTTCTGGTATGCTTTAAGAATAGCATACATCATCAGGCATGGTGGCACAAGACTTTATTTCCTGATATGGGAGGAGTCTGAGGTGGGTGGATTATCTGAGCTAGGCTGTTCTAAACTGCAACAGGGCTAAAGCTGATTAGGTATCCACAGAAAGTATAGCACAAATGTAGTAACACCTATCTCCCAGAATATGGGGCCCCAGACTACCTAAGAAGGGTCAAAATGTCCTAGGTCAGAAAAATGGAGCAAATTTAAATTTTCATGACTATCAGAATTGGGATGGAGCTTGTGAGTGTCACTGTACTTCCACCTGCTATACCACCAGGTATAGCATATGTTTTCCTATCTTTCTGAATGTTAGGGGCTGACTTAGCACCAAAATTAATAATAATTGTTATTAACAAAGCTCTTTAAATTATTATTTTTATTATTTTACATTTTTTTTTTGCAGGGCAATGAGGGTTAAGTGACTTGGCCAGGGCCACACAGCTAATAAGTGTCAAGTGTCTGAGGCTGGATTTGAACTCAGGTCCTCCTGAATCCAAGGCCAGTGCTTTATCCACTGCACCACCTAGCTGCTCCCAAAGCTCTTTAAATTGATAAAGTATCTTACAAATATTATTTTATTTGGGTCCCTCTTGGGTAGGTAGTATAAATATTATCATCCTCATTTTTCAAATGAGAAAACTGAGGCTCAATGAGGTAAAGATACTTGTCCTTGGTAGAATTTTAATCTGAATATTCCTGGCTCCCATTCAAGAACTCTTTATGAAGACATGATCTTTTAAGGCCAGCTTCAATCAAATCTGTGTGTTCATTCATCTCTCTGTGCTGGATTCCCAAAGTTCCTGTCTTTCCCCATATTATAGCTATTACCTTTGTCTGGTCATGAGTTAAAATAAGCCATCTTCAACTTGTTCAATTGTGTTTTCCTTTAGCACTTCCTTTTCCAAAAAAAACCCAGTGGAAGAGAGTTCTACATTGGGCTGACAGATCAAGTGGTTGATGGTCAGTGGAAGTGGGTGGACGACACTCCGTTCAACAAAGCTTTGAGGTGATTTCCTTCCTGAAGGAAGCTGGGTCCCCATTATCTCCGCCTACTTCTTTCTATGAGTTATGTATGAAAGGTGATCCATGAGACAATTCTGACTCCATCTTTGGGGCAGCTAGGGAAGAGGAGGGTAGAATAGGGAAGAGAGAAAAGTCAGATCCAAGCATCTTATTGCCATATTCTTTAGTAGTACCATAAGGAAAGAAGGGGTGGTGGTGGAGAGAGACAGAGAGACAGAGACAGGGAAACACAAAGAGATAGGGACAGAGGAGGAGGAGAAGAAGGAGGAAGAGAAAGAGGAGGAGGAAGAGGAAGAGGAGGAAAAGGAAGAAGAAGAAGAAGGAGGAGGAGGAGGAAGAGGAAGAGGAGGAGGGGAAGAGGAAGAAGGAGAAGGAGAAGAAGAAGAAGGAGGAGGAGGAGGAGGAGGAGGAGGAAGAAGAAGAAGAAGAAGAAGAAGAAGAAGAAGAAGAAGAAGAAGAAGAAGAAGAAGAAGAAGATGACAATGATGATGACGAGACTGGTGAATGAACAGGGGCTTATAAAGTGGAAAAGAGAACAAAAAGTCAGATGCATTTCAAATTCTGAGGCAAGGATTAGCAATAAACAAGGGAAAAATAAGGCATTTGAGAGAGAGAGTAAACTTCAGTAACCTGGATGTAGAAAAAAACAACACCTGGAAATATCTCTTTCCATGCCTTAATCTTTTATATATACTCAGAAGTTATAGTTTGCAAGTCACTTTCATACACACACATTATATCAATTGATGATCTTTAAAAGCCTACAATAATAAGGAGGGTAAATAAAAAAATAGAAGATGGAGAGATTAGTTGCAAAGAAATGAAACCAAAATAACCTTCCTTTACCTACTCATGTACCCCATGAATTAACACCTTTCATGTGTCTTACAGCTTCTGGGATGTTGGGGAGCCAAACAACCTTGCTACGCTTGAGGACTGTGTAACCATAAGAGACAGTTCAGATGCAAACCGCAACTGGAATGATTTAACGTGCTTCTTCAATATGTATCGAATTTGTGAAATGCCAGTGAAAGTTTTTTGATTGAGAAAATATAGTAGAGAGAATATAGGCTCTTTAAATGTATAGTGAGAAAGGATGAAATATGTTATTTATATGAACATATAATGGGTTTGTTATTGTTATTTTAAATGGATTAAATGAATAACTATTTAACAATTGTATCAGTTTTAATTTCTAGCATGGTAAACATTGATAGGTATAACCCATAGAACAAAAGATCTTTGGCAGCCTAAAGAATTTTGAAAAGTGTAAAGGGGTCCTGAGATTAAAAAGTTTGAAAACAATTGCTTTAGATTTTAAAAATATTCATTGTTGCCTTACTTGAGATCTTGTTTGCGACTCCTATTAATTTAGAGAGACATGGAACATAACAGATCTTGTTCCATCCCTCATTTTCATTCTGTGTGTGTCTATGTTTTAATTATGTTTCTTATAGACAGCAAATTGTTGGATGTTGTTTTCTTATATAGTCCTCGATTTTTTTTATTGTGGAATTGAATTAATTTATTTTTAGGATTATACTTGTTAAATTTGTGTTTTCTCCCATCAGCTATGTTATGTGAATACATAACATAATGATATAATATAAATTTACCTCTTTTTAAGTTAACACTTAGTTTCTGCCCTTTATTTTTAAAAATTCCTCTCTATACCCAATTATCCTCCTCTTCCCAAAGTATCCTTTCTTCCTATTATCCTATTGAATCCAAGCTCCTTGGATTACCTATATTATTTCTTTTTGTCTCTTTCTCTCTCTGTCTCTGTCTCTGTCTCTAATTCTGTCTTGGTCTTTCATTTGTTTAGTTCTTCTCTTTCCTGGATCAGATTAGAGTGCAATATAGAATATTTGATTATTGATCCCTATAAAATGTATTTGTGGTTGAACTATTATAAGCCTGCTCACTTAATATTAGTTAAATCAAGTAAAACTACCAGATTCTCCCCATTCCTTCATCCATTATTCCTTTTCAATGATATTAATTTGTAATGTCCTTTTCCAAGAGTGTTGTTTTCCTTCCTTCTCCTTTCTTATTGCTTACTCCTTTGAGGATTTTTTAGTACGCAATTGTTCTCAAAGGGTTTATCATGAGTTTGCTTTTCCTACCAACTCTCCAGCATGTAGGAGAGATGGACAATTGAGGAGGGGGCTAGTCCTTCATTGGGAATAGAGATGAAAGAAAGAAATTTGTGAGGTGATTAGTGTTTATGTCATACCAGCCTATGCACATCTTGAGTTCTCCACAATCTCTCTGCCTTGGAACTATCTGCAACAATTCTGCAACAGGAGCCCAAGCTCATCCCAGAAGATGCCTAGAAGCCATGCATACCATCCTTCTACTTTCTAGCATCCTTCCTCCAGTATGACTTTCTTCCTGGATCTTCTTCCCAAAAGTCTCAAAACTAAGTTCAAGACTTCATTGTTTCTGTGACCTCTGGGGAATAGGTACTTCCCAGTAACAACCTGGCAGTGTTTACAACATGGCAGCAAAGGAGGTAGAAGATTATATTAACCAGGTGTCACTTCATCTATGAGCTTCAGTTTTGTCATTTGTAAAATGGAAAAACAATACCATCTCATTTTCCTACTTATTTGGATTGTTGAGTATTTTGTTTTCCTTAACATTCATTTAAAATTATTCTGATTTCCAAATTTTCTCTCCACCTTTTGAGATGGCAAGAAATATGGTATCAATTATGTGTGAAGTCATGCAAAACATTTTTCTATATAAAAAAGACAAGAAACATAAAGAAAGTTAAAAATCCCCCCAAAGCTTTGATCTGTACTCAGAGTTCATTGGGTCTCTTTTTTTTTTTTTTTTTTTGGTGGATAGCATTTTTCATGATGCGTCCTTTGTAATTATCTTGGTTCACTGTATTGATCAGGGTTGTCAAGTCTTTCACATTTGATCTTCATAAGTAAAGCATTTTGTAAAAGAGGTAAGTATGTAATTAACAAAATAATAATATTACTTTTCTTAAAAAATATCTTCACATTCCGGACTTCAGGGGTTCCAAGAACTCTTTTTTAGTTATTCTTCAGGAACAATTAGTAAGGTATTTTTAAAAGGAAATTATGGGGGCAGCTAGGTGGCACAGTGGATAGTGCACCAGCCCTGGAGTCAGGAGTACCTGAGTTCAAATCCGGCCTCAGACACTTAACACTTACTAGCTGTGTGACCCTGGGCAAGTCATTTAACTCCAATTGCCTCACTAAAAAAAAAAAAAAAAGGAAATTATGCTTCACTATTGCGTAATTGGGCTGTTAGGTGAAGCAGTGGATAGAGGACTGGCTTGAAGTCAGGAAGAATCATCTTAGTAAATTCAAATCTGGCCTCAGACACTTACTAGTTGACTCTAGGCAAATCACTTAATCCCGTTGCTGGAGAAGGAAATGGCAAACCACTTTAGAATCTTTGCCAAGAAACCCCCAAATGGGGTCATGAAGAGTTGGACATGACTGAAAAATGACTAAACAACAACAGTTGGGTAATTATCTTGGGGGTGCCCACCAATTGGTTTTAAAATGCAATAATAGGGCAGGTAGGTGGCACAGTGGATAAAGCACTGGCCTTGGATTCAGGAGTACCTGAGTTCAAATCCGGCCTCAGACACTTGATACTTACTAGCTGTGTGACCCTGGGCAAGTCACTTAACCCCCATTGCCCCGCAAAAAATTAAAAAAAAAAAAAAAAAGAATGTCCTCTCTCTGAAAAGTGCCCTTGTGGAAGTGTACTCAGATACTTCCTCATTTTGAATCTGTGGGCCAATCACTTTACGAATCTGAATCTAATTTTCTGTTCGGTAAAATTGAAATATACCAGGGGCAGCTAGATGGCACAGTGGATAGAGCACCGGCCCTGGAGTCAGGAGGACCTGAGTTCAAATCCGGCCTCAGACACTTAACACTTACTAGCTGTGTGACCCTGGGCAAGTCACTTAACCCCAATTGCCTCACTAAAAAAAAAAAAAAAAAAATTGAAATATACCTCACAATTATGCTGTGAAGAAATCTAAAAGTGCCGGGAAAATGTGAGTTGTCTCCACTCGTAATTTAGACTATTATAGGATTTAGATCTGGAAGAGACCTGAGAGATGATCTGGTCCAACTCCCTCTTTTGACATGTGAGGAAACAGAGGCCCAGGGTGCCTTCCAGTCACCCAGGTAATAGGTAGTACCTCTAAATTCCCTAGGAAACTCTCTTGGACTAAAAGTTGCAGAAATGGTACCAATCTGCTTTTGTAGAGGAAGTCCCCCATAACAATGAAATCTAAATTCAGATCCAAAATGAAAACAAAAACAAAACAGACAAACCACATTTTGCCTCAGTTACACATAGCAAAAAATATTGTATCTTGAAGAAAAAAATATTTAAGAAGCAAGACTCTAGGATCTATTCCCAGTAATACTAATTCTCAAATGAGTAATTGGATATAGCGGGTAGTGTTTTACAATCCTAATAAAGATGGGAGAAAAGAAGGTCTGATGTCCCTTTTCTTTTCCCTCACTGATTTTTATTATTATTATTATTTTTTGGCGGGGCAATGGGGGTTAAGTGACTTGCCCAGGGTCACACAGCTAGTAAGTGTCAAGTGTCTGAGGTCGGATTTGAACTAAGGTACTCCTGAATCCAGGGCTGGTGCTTTATCCACTGCACCATCTAGCTGCCCCCACTGATTATTATTGATAGGGCAGCTAGGTGGTGCAGTAGATAGAATACTGGACCTGGAGTCAAGAGAACCTGAGTTCAAATCTCATCTCAGACACTTACTAGCTGTATGACCCTGGGCAAGTCACTTAACACAAATTGTCTTAAACATCTGGGGCTATCTCCAGTTGTCCTGATATAAATAAATAAACAAATAAATAAACAAACAAACAAACAAACAAATAAATAAATAAACAAACAAATATATATATATATATATATATATATATATATATATAGAGAGAGAGAGAGAGAGAGAGAGAGAGAGAGAGAGAGAGAGAGAGAGAGAGCCAGCCACTGGACCCCGATGGTTCTGGAGAAAAGAGAAAGGTTGGTGACCTTGCACAGCCCTTCCTCACTTAAATCCAATTCAGTGCAAGTCATGACATCACCCTGATGTCATGGTCTTCTTCAAGTAAAATGAACAAAACAACAGACACTGATTATTTTGTCTGTTGTTGTGCCACCTCCCCTTTGCACCTATGAGTCCTCCTTTACTCTCTCTGAGCATGCCTTCCTGGATACCCAATCACTTCTTTTCCACTAGTGGGAGTTGACAATGAGATGTATGACCATTTCTTGGAGAAGAGAACATCAAAATGTATCCAAACCACTCAGCAATATTTGTTGCAAGAACTTTATCTCACCCCCCTTCCTACCCTCAAAGGGTTGACTTTATGCTGCTGCCCAATTGCACCATCTCCATTGCCCCTAGTCCCTCCTCTGTATCTGACTCCCCCATCTTACCCTCCCAACATCCTAAAAGCAGGGTGGAGAAATTCAAAGCATCTCATCTATGCCTCCCCTCACGTTTTGACGAGTCATTAGGTGGACCTTTTCTTTTAATCTTTTCTTCCTAGCTGAAATGTTTTGCAGTGCCTGCATTATCTTTCCCCTTATAATATTGATTTATTAATGTGGAGAATAATTTTCCTCAAATATTAATTCACTTCCTCCACCTACTCTTGTCATGAATTTTGCCTTTATCACTTTTGCTCCCTAGATTCTTTAACCCATTGATGCTCTCTTTGCCTTCTCATTTCCACTAGTTTTTTTTTTTAATTTCCTTTTTTATTATCACAAACTTGAGAAACATTGATAAACAGGAACATTTCCCCTGGGCTGAAATTTCTCTTTCCCTCCTCAAATTTTCTTAGAATACTGTCTGGCTTCATTCTTTGCTCTCTTCAACCTCTATCTCTGTATTTATTTGTATTCTTGTCAAGTCCCCATTTCTACTCCTCATTAGAAGGTAAGCTTCTTAACAGTAGGAATTTTGTTATGATTTTAAACTTTTGTATTCCTAGTGCCTAAAGCAATTTCTTGAACCCAGTAAATGCTCTGTAAATATTTGTTGAATGGAAATGAAATAAATGCCATTGTCAGATATGTTATGGTGGGAATTCATTTTATGTGTTGCTTGGAAAAAATAAATGCCTGATAAGGTGCCTTCTGGTTTTCAGGGACAGCTAGGTGGCCAATGGATAGAGCACTGGGTTTGGAATCAGGGTGACTTATCTTCTTGAGTTCAAATCTGGCTTCAGACTCTTCCTAGCTGTGTGATCCTGGACAAGTTACCTAGCCCTATTTGCCTTATTTTCTTCATCTGTAAAATGAGCTAGAGAGGGGCAGCTAGGTGGCACAGTGGATAGAGCACCGGCCCTGGAGTCAGGAGTACCTGAGTTCAAATCTGGCCTCAGACACTTAACACTTACCAGCTGTGTGACCCTGGGCAAGTCACTTAACCCCAATTGCCTCACTAAAAAAATAAAAAAATAAAAAAAAAATGAGCTAGAGAAAGAAATGGCAAACCACTCCAGTATCTTTGCCAAGAAACCTGCAAAATGGGGTCACAGAGAATCATCAGACTTGAATAAAATGACTGAATAACATCAACAAAATTTCTATTTTGATGATTCTATGAATTGAATGGCTTGGGATGGAGACATTGAGCATTCATAATTTAGCTTCTAATTCTGGAGAGGACATAGAGATTTGGGGCTCTAAATCTCAGGCATCTGCTGGTTATGGGGATGAAGAAAACAGGATGGAGAAAGTGAGATAGATGGTAGGCAGACCCTTCTAATCCAGGAACCCCAAATGATTAATATGTCAACCTTCCCAGTCAGTTGTAGACTGAGATACAGAGATATTAGATGCAGAAAGTTAACACATTATTATCATTATAACTATGATTATTATTCCTAATAGATCTGTGTGAAGTTTTGGCCAAAGTCTCACATAATAATAATAGCTATAATTTATATTATGCCTACTATGTGCCAAGAACTTTACAAATATTACCTCATTTAATCCTCAGAATAACCCTGAGAAGGGGGGCGGCTAGGTGACGCAGTGGATAAAGCACCAGCCCTGGATTCAGGAGGACCTGAGTTCAAATCTGACCTCAGACACTTGACACTTACTAGCTGTGTGACCCTGGGCAAATCACTTAACCCCCATTGCCCTGTTTAAAAAAAAATTAATGCAGCAGAATAACCCTGAGAAGTAGCAGCTATTACCTATTCTACAGTTGAGGAAACTGAGGCAAACAGAGGTTAAGTGACTTGCCCCAGGTCACACAGCTAATAAGTGTCTGAGGTCGGATTTGAATTTAAGTCTTTAAAAATTTTTTTTTTTTTTGGTGGGGCAATGACGGTTAAGTGACTTGCCCAGGGTCACACAGCTAATAAGTTGAATTTAAGTCTTTAAAGAGACCCATTTCTGTTTTGAGGGGGAAATGGATCAGTTAGAAGGAATATGAGGGAAGAGGGCTACTAAAGGAGGAAAAAAGAAGTCGACAAACTTTGAAAATCCCAATTTTTCTTGGGTATGCCTAATTAGATCTACAAACCACTTGTGACCTTTTTATATTTTATGACCCAACACATTTTTTTTTTTTTCTAGGATGGTGGTGGTGGGGAGGGCAAAGTTTTCTCATGTGCCATTTTTACTCTTTGACTTATGGAAGGTCAGTATTAGATTATGTCAAACAGCAATTAAACATGTACACATTGCCCATGGAATCTTTTTTTTTTTTGCACTTTTATATCTAAAGAAGTTAAAGTAGAAATTAGCAGCTAACTCTGTGGCTGTAAAACAATGAGGATGGTTTAGTGCATGTCCTCTTTTTTTCCACCCTCTTTTTTATCTTTCCATCTGCAGCTGGGACAATAGAGAAGCCACTGAAGGCTAGAGAGGGATGACAAGGCCAAATGAACCACCTGCTCTTTGCTGACTTTGAGAACTGAATCTCAAATTCAGTTGAGCCAGTGAGCAGAATAGATGGGCTAGTCATGGTTGCTATAGAAACCAACAAATATGTTTTGGCTGCCTCCTTCTCATGCCACCCTCCCAAGAAGATGAAGGTTCCAATGATGAAACTTGTCAAATTTGTTAGATTATCTAGTGCTCTAGTTTTATCTATTTTTCAAGATTATTTAATATAACGAATTCCTCATTTCTTAAAACATCTTAGTGATTAGTTTTTAGCAACTTCTCATTGTTTTGCCCATTGTAACTCCCTGACCTATCCCCCATTTGCCTTGTAGTTCTTACCTTACCAATATCTGACTGAAATCTGTGTCTGTTGGTAAAAAGCATATAGCATGCATCTTAACCTTTTTTTTCATGGATTGGCAATCTGGTGCAACCTTTCCTCAGTTTTTAAATGAACAAAATAAAACATTTAGGATTATGAAGGAAATAGATTATATTGACATGTAACTATAAATTTTTTAAAAAAGGTTAATAGACCCTAAGTTAAAACAATTGGTAAAGGGAGGAGTTAAGAGTTCTGGTTTTGCAATTAACAAGTTGTGTGTATGACCTCAGACAAGTAATTTAACCTCTTTTTAATCTCAATTTTCCTAACTAAAAATGGACAAGATACCTTTCCTGCTTACCCACAGTAATTTATAAAGATATACTCAGATGATACAGGCTCTTCAAAAAAAAACTTGAAAGTGTTACACAAATGTAAGATATTATTAGATTACCAGGAATGAGAAGGTCATGCCCAGCCTAGGGCAAACACTGCATGTGTCAGTAATTAGGAGAATCCTAATTACTTAAGGTGAATTATGCCCCTGTGATGGAGCAGGCTAAGTCCTAAGTTTAGAGGAAAGGAGACAACTCAAATGCCAGGTCAGGCCAGTTCCTGGAGTGTCTCTGCCATTATAATGGGGGTGGGGGGGGCGGCAGGTGCAGGAACTGAGCAGGGAGTTCAAATTTGAGGGAATTTGTTAGGGTTTAAGAAGCATAAATGAGGGGGCAGCCAGGTGGCGCAATGGATAGAGCACCAGCCCTGGATTCAGGAGTACCTGAGTTCAAATCCAGCCTCAGACACTTGACACTTACAAGCTGTGTGACCTTGGGCAAGTCACTTAACCCTCATTACCCAACCAAAAAAACCCAATCAAACAACTCACAAAAAATAAATAAAAGTAATGTGGGTGAATAGTCAAAAAATTTTTTTAAAAAGAAGCATAAATGAAGGGAGGCTGGGGCAATGGCAGCTTGGTGTAAGCTGCACTTCTGAAAGCAGGGAGGGGTTTTGTTTGTGTTAAAAAAATTTAAAAAAATTTTTCCAGAAGTTTATGTGCTCAGTCTCTGCTTGGTGATTATATGTGTACACACATAGATACATACACACATATATATATACATACATATGCATGTATATGTGTTTATGATATATGTACATGTATATATATATTATACACACATATAGACATAGACTCATACACACACACACACACATATACACCTGTGATCCCAAATGGGACAGGCCAATGAGCCCCCACACTCACCCCTCCTCTTACCCGCACTGAATTCTGGGACTGTACAGATAGGTCTTATCTCCCAGTGAGAGAGGCAGGGATATTTTAAGGTAGAAAGGTATGTGATTGGCAAATATCTGTGGTTATCTGGGATAAGAGAAACAAGCTGAAATCAAGATAATGCAAAATTTTACCTGTAGAGAAGAGTTATAGCTTTCTTTATCATATACTCTTTGTTGAGCATAGTCAGAAGTAATCAGGCAGACTACTTTAGATTTGATCTCATCTCTTTGTTTGGCCTACCCTCTGATGAGAATGAACAATGAGATGGTTAAAATGCTGACATCAAGAGGGAACTGAAGAAAAAGGGCCCAGACCATTGTCCCTAAATAATTGAATTAATCATCTTCATTCTCAAATTCCAACTCATATGTTCAGAGAGTTTTACAGTTTACAAAGCACTTTCCATACAATCTTTCTAAGACATGGATGATATAAATAATATTTCCCTAGGAGGCATAAGATATTATTATCCCTTTTTTACAGATGAGGAAACTGAGACAACTGAGGTGAAGTGACTTGCCCAGGGTCATGCAGCAAGGAAGTATTTCAGGCCATATTTGAACTCTGGTCTTGCCTGCTGGCCCATTGCTTAATCCACTGCTCCACCTAATTGCTCAATTATCATGCAACTCAAACATCTCTTTATATATGAAAGGTAGCTCCCAAGTAGAGACTCACTTCAGACAGGGATTGCTGGAATACTCAAAATTCCTGCTTCTTTCCCTCCCTACTGTTGCTGAAGCCTTTGGGGGATTACTAGCCTTGCCTCTGTGACATGGGGCTGGGCCTAGGATTGTGTTCATTTCCTCATCAAGGACTATCATTGGATCTTGGAACAGTTATATGGGATGGTTTGGTTCAGCCAAAATATTACTCTATAATTTAGCTATATTCTGGGTAAAATGGACTTGAGAGGGAAGGGTTAGATACTGGGAATCTAACCACCACTGATAACATTATTTCTTTTTTCTTTCTTTCTTTCTTTTTTTTTTTTGCGGGGCAATGGGGGTTAAGTGACTTGCCCAGGGTCACACAGCTAGTAAGTGTCAAGTGTCTGAGGTCGGATTTGAACTCAGGTCTTCCTGAATCCAGGACCGGTGCTTTATCCACTGCGCCACCTAGCTGCCCCAATAACATTATTTCTAAGGGAAACTGAACTCCTAAATAATAACTTACAAACCAGCTTTGGGAGCACAAATCTGAATGTCTGCATTGCCAGGTTTAGGAACCCTATCATATTTAAAAAACTTGTTTATAATCCTTCCTTGTCTTCAGAAACTCCTTCATCCTTTCCCCATTTATTCCTAAAGCAGAATCTGTCTTAGGGAGGGTGCTGCCAGTACCTTATATCCTCACCCTCAATACCATGAGTAGTTTGAACTATCGGGCAAGTGGATCTTTGCCTATGAGTTTCTACATCTTTATGAAAGACAACAGAAATGTCACTTACAGTAGACATTTCTAGGGCATGGAGGATAAGGGAAGGAAACCATTTTCTTGAGTGAGGGGTGGGGCAGATCTTCATCAACTATGTAGAAGATGGTATGATTTCCACACTATCCACTGAACCCCAAACACATCTCCTCCCTGCCCCTTTCCCATGAGAACTAGCCTGAGAAAGGGAGTGGCCACTATGGGCAAAGGGAGGGTCAACCATGGTAGCCATAGTGATAACCCCAGCAATTGTAGAAAGTAACGCTTCCTGTTGACACCAAGCACAATCCTAACAAAAAATAGACAGGACAAATATTGGAGCCCCCTCCTCCTTGAATTACTAGTCTTGGTGGATTGGAATAAGGCCCTGCCCACTTCCCTTATAATGGTAGAGTGGCTGTCTTCATGCCGCCTCTTTTCTTGAACTGGAGAATTAATTTCCATTCTTTCGGACTGGCTGGGATGTCTGAGTCTCCCGTCTGTGGAGTCCCCTCAGTAGACTCCCTTGGCAGCTATCCAGATGTAATGGAAAGATTGTGTTGTGAAATAGCAGCAAGGCCCTGATAATGCTTTTCTGTTCAGCCCCAACATTGCTCAGTGCATCACACCACACTGTTACAGCGATGGATGTTGAAATTGCAGATGCCATAGTGATAGACATCTTAGGAATGCACGGGGTGGAGGGACAGGCCCAGAAAAGGATTGTTGCAATCTTGTGTGTAAGGTTTCTAATTTCCTAACTGCTAATTAGAGTAATAAACCTGAAAAAAAAAATCAGCTATAGGCCTTTGCTTCTTGGATGGTACAGAAACCTATAATGTTTTCTTTAGTCAAGGTAGAATTTGTGCCATTTTCCTCTCTGTGAACACAGCCACCCTTCTCCTAGTCCTTTTTTCTTGTTGACACTTAGACTTCATCCTAATAATAATAATAATAATAATTTATAGAGTTTTAAGGTTTGCAAAATACTATATATATATACATGCACACACATATACATACACATACACACATATGTGTGAGGTGGGGACAGCTAGGTGGCACAGAGGATAGAGCACTGTCTTTGAAATCACGAAAACATCTTCCTGAGTTCAAATCTGGCCTCAGACATTTATTAGCTATGTGACCCTGGGCAAGCCACTTAACTTTGCCTCAGTTCTTCATCTGTAAAATGAGCTGGAGAAGGAAATGGCAAACCACTCCAATTCTCTGCCAAGAGGACCCCAAATGGGGTCACAAAGAATTAGACATGATTGAAATGACCGAACAACAACTATATCTGTATGTGTGTATCTATAATCTATAGATTTATCTATGTATGTATGTATCTATATCTATAATTCTCTCTCTCTCTCTGTTTTACAAAGGACTTCTATTGAGGATACTCTCTCTTCCATTATAGATCAGATCAACACCACTTTTGTCATTTATAATACTAAAGTCCTACTTGTTGCCTAGGGTCATACCTCCCAAATATGTCAGGGGGAGACTTGAAGCCAGATATTTCTAGCTCTAAGGCTAGCTCTCAGGCCACTTCACATCTCTTTATGGAGATATCAGTTACTATTATTTTTGTTTCCACCTTTACTTCTATCCCTGACCTCTCTTTCCTGACTACCGAACTGGTATTTCCAACTGCCTCATCACAGCACCATTGAAATATCCTGAAGAAATCTCCAACCCATGTCCAACAACAAACCCATCTCTTCTCTCCTGCTATCTGTATTTTTTCCTCCTGACTTCCCTATTTCTGTTTTATGGTATTAACATTCTTCTAGTCACCTAGTCTGGAACTTCTTAGTCATTCATTACTCCTTCCTCTTGCTCTCCTCATACTTACTGTCTGTTATCAAGTCTTGTCTGGTCTATCTTTGGACTATCTTTCACTTTTGTCCCCTCCTTTACATTCTCATTGACATAAGCCTGATTCTGGCTATTATTATTGCTGGCCTCCACTATTATAATAGTCTCTTAACTGGTCAGTGCTGACATTTATTCAAAACATAGCAGATTGGTATTCTTGAGTCTACATTCAGCACACTACCTGCTACATTACTTAGGTGACTCATCTTTAAGATTTCTCCTGTCTCCTATTATAGCATGTCTAAAAATGCTACTCTTTTTTTTTTTTTTTTTAGTGAGGCAATTGGGGTTAAGTGACTTGCCCAGGGTCACACAGCTGGTAGGTGTTAAGTGTCTGAGGTCGGATTTGAACTCAGGTCCTCCTGACTCCAGGGCCGATGCTCTATCCACTGTGCCACCAAGCTGCCCCTAAACATGCTACTCTTATGATATAAACTTGAGGCCTTTCATCATTTTGGTTGCTCTCCATTGGATACTCTCCATATTAACAATATCCTTCCTAATCTGTAGTGAGAAGAATTAATCAGTGATTAATTGAATTAGTCAATTGATTAATTGAGTATTATTAGCCCTCCATTATGTACCAGGCACAATGCTGGTGATATAAAGACGATGATGATGAAACAGTTCTTGGCTTCAAGGAGATTACATTCTATCAAGGGGACAACAGATACATATATAAGTATATACTTAATATATATTAAACAATAAACATATGCAAGATAATGATGGGGGAGGGGGAAGATACAAGCAGTGGGAAAATTAGAAAAGACCTGATGCAGAAGGTGATGCTTGGGCCAATATTTGAAGGAAACTTGGAATCCAAGAAAGGGAGATGAAGAAGGAGTACATTTTGTATATGAGGGATAGCTGATGACAAGATCTGGAGTTAGGAGATAGAGTATACATGAGGGAAAGAAAGGAGGCCAATTTGGTTGAATAAAAAAAATAATGGGGCTAATATATGATAAGGCTGGAAAGGTAGATAGAAAAGAGGCTTTGAATGCCAGGCCTTAAATTCCAAACAGAGAAATTTATATTTGATGCCAGAAGGTAATCAATCAATCAATCAATCAATCAATAAACATGCATTAAGAACCTACTATGTGCCAGACATTTTGCTAAACAATGGGCAAAAGGGAGCCAGTGATGTTTATAGAGAAATGGAATGACATGGTTAGTTTGAGAAAATCATTTGGTAGACATAATGCACAATGGATTGAAGAAGAGAGAGAATGGAGTCAGTGACACCCATAAGGGATACCCATTAGGAGGGTGCAGAAAAAGACCAGGTGAGAGTTAATGAAGGCCTGAACTAGGGTGATATCTGTCTAAATGTGATAAGACAGTACAGAGAACAGTGAAATTGTCAACATTCAAAAGCAATATCTCCCACTAAGAGCCCATAAAGTATAATAGAGAGACACTATGGGGTAGCAGAAATAGTGCTGGATTTGGAGTCTGAAGACCTGAGTTTTAATCCTGACTGTCATAAACTGTATCTCTTTTTTCTTTTTCTTTTTCTTTTTTTTTTTTAAATTTTTGCGGGGCAATGAGGATAGAGTGACTTGCCCAGGGTCACCAGCTAGTAAGTGCCAAATATCCAAGGTCGGATTTAAACTCAGGTCCTCCTGAATCTAGGGCCGGTGTTTTACCCACTGTGCCACCTAGCTGCCCCCAGCTGTGTCATTTTGAATAGTTAACTTCTTCACTTTTCAGGGGTTGTTTCCTTATCTGCAAATCAATGAAGTTGAAATAGACAGTCCCTAAGATCTCTTAGAGCTCTAAGCTCTGTGATCCTATTCTCCTCTGGACTGCTCCTTTGGTATTTATAATTTGCTTCCTTGTGTTGTTGGTTTTGTAGGAGGGATGGTAGTAAATTCTAAGTGAGAGTGGCCATACTGTGGGAGTATATGGATTGACCCTTGGTCCCTGGACACTGATAGAAACAGCCCTGGGTAATTTAAATTACTGCCCAGCTGGCCCCGGAGGAGTTCAAGGGACTCAAAATTGCACTCAGGTGAGCCTCTAGACCAGTGGGAGGTACCAGTGTGGGAGTGTGCTGTCTGGGTGGTGGTGGTTGTTCAGCCATTTTTAATTCGTGCCCTACTCTTTGTGACCCTATTTTGGGGTTTTCTTAGCAAAGATACTGGAGTGTGTGCCATTTCCTTCTCCAGCTCATTTTACAGGTGAGGAAACTGAGGCAAACGGGGTTCTGTGACTTGCCCAGGGTCACACATCATTGTTTGTCCTTCATTCTTTTTTTTTTTTAAAGAGAGTTTAATGTATTTTAATGTATTTTTTTTTTTTTTGGTGAGGCAATTGGGGTTAAGTGATTTGCCCAGGGTCACACAGCTAGTAAGTGTCAAGGGTCTGAGGCCGGATTTGAACTCAGGTCCTTCTGAATCCAGGGCCGGTGCTCTATCCACTGCGCCACCTAGCTGCCCCATTGTCCTTCATTCTTGAAGGGCACCATGACATTGGGGTGATGTCATGACTTACACTGAATTGAATTTAAGTGAGGGAGTGCTGTGTGAGCTCACCAATCTCCCTCTTTCCTCCAGATCTGTTTGGGTGTAGTGGCAAGATATACATCAGGGTGACTGGAGACGGCCCCAGATGTTTAAGGCAATTGGGGTTAAGTGATTTACAGCTAGTAAGTGTCCGAGGTCAGATTTGAACTCACAAAGATGTGTGTTCTTGACTCCAGGCCTGGTACTCTATCCTCTCTATATCACTCATATGTCTAGGTACTGGGGGAGAAAGCATATCTGACCGTTTGACCACCCTGACCTAACATGATATTGAGGGTGGAGGGAAGACCTTTTTGAAAATTTCAAGGGGAAATATGTTCCTGAATAACAATTGTGCTTCTGTGGGAGGCCAGAGGTCATCAGGACATCAGCACAAGGGAGAAATCCAGAGTACAGCACCTGGTTTGTTAGAGCCAGGTGGGTGGAACAGAAGTATCTTCACTCAGAGAGGGGATCCCAGGAATAATTTCCATAGCTGCGGGACTGGCCTTTGACTGGGACACTCCCAGCCGAGATGGGTAGAGTGGAAGATGTCTACCGGGGTCTAGAGTCAGAACCCCTGGGTTCTAATACTCACCTAACCTCCCTTATCTGTAAAAATGACAAGGTTGGTCTGGATGACCTCTGAGGTCCCTTCTTGTTCTGCATCTAGGGTCTTATGATCCATCTACTGGAGAACCAATAATCAGACCAGTACTGTGAAGGACAAAAGCAGGCTAAGAAGGAGGAGGCCACCATCTGTTGGGAGCAACAGAAAACTGCAGATGCATTGAAGCTTCTGACTGAAAATCTGCTAGAAGAGCGACAGAGGGTTATGGAGACAGAGGAACCAAGAGTGCATCAGGAGGGGAGGTACTCAGGGGCTCGTGAGAAGCAACAGCTCCGGGGAGCCCCACCCAGTGGTATGACCACCAGCCTCTGTCGGAAGGTCATGAATCCTCAAGTGTTTCCTAAACACACACACACACACACACACACACACACACACACACACACACACAGCTTGTTTTGTTATGTTTTGTTTGAAGTGTAAACGAACCTAAACCAAAGTATTGCTAGAAAAGGAAGTTGAGTACAAACACTTTGGATCATGTGATCATGCTTCCTTCCCATCCACCTCCAACCCCCACCTCAAGTTGTGCCCAACTTTCCGTGACCCCATTTAGGGTTTTCTTGGCAAAGCTACTGGAGGGGTTTTTCCTTTCCTTCTCCAGCCCATTTTACAGATGAGGAAACTGAGGCACACAGGGTGAAATGACTTGCCCAGGGTTACACAGCTAGTAAGTGTCTGAGGTTGGATTTGAACTCATGAAGATGAGTCTTCCTGACTTCAGGTGCTAGGACTCTATCCACTGCAGCATCACTTAGTTGCCCTTCATTCCATGGGCTATTATGTCCTCATTTTACAGATAAGGAAACTGAAGCTGAGAGAAGGTAGGTGAGTTGCCCAAAGTTACAGTTAGTGTCTGAGGAAGGATTCTAACTCAGGTGTTCCTGACTCCTGCTAGCACTTTAAGGTTAACAATACTCTCTCCTCATAACAACTCAGAAAGGCAGGGTCTGTAAGGATTTTAGAGATAGGGAAATGAGGTTTTGCATGTTTGGGTGACTTACCCATGGTCACCCTGTGACCAATACAGCACTCCAATGCTCTCTATCCCATTTCCTCTTGGCTTCAGCTTACCCATGAAAGGGAATCATTTCACAAGAATGCAGGACTTCATGAGATCATAAGATGCTAGATTTAGATTTGGAAGGGACCCCAGAGGCCATCTCATCCTCCCCTCACCCACATCATTATTCAAATGAAGATACTGAGGCACAGAAAGATTAAATGACATACCCAAGGTCACAGAGACCTACAACATGTGTCTACTTTAAACTCTGCATGTCAAACTATAGGGCTGTCTCACTACAATCAAGTTCATTTAAGAAATCACTTCAACAAGTGGCAGCCCAGATACACGTCTTGATGGACAGTGCCACTGGCATCCTATATTTATGGCTTACTTAATGAGCCAGTGATCAATATTCCCACTATAGGCAACGTGAACTCTTTAATTTTCTTTATAAATAAGGAGGAAACATAAAGGCCTCTCAAAGCGAAAATAAATGGAACAAGGGTTACATAAACACACACAGAAGTCCTGAGTACTTTTTCCTAAACTCTAGTTTTTGTATTTTTTTGAAAGTGTCAAGAAATTGACTTTTATCCTGGTCTGTTGAGTAAGGATGATATATATTTTTTTCTGAGTTTTTACAATAATTTATTTGGTCATAATGGTTGGGTTATTAATGTCACAAAATTTGAGGTATTTAGGAATTAAAGACATCTCAAAAAAATGGAAACAGACCAAAGGAATGTCTTCAGTTCAGGAATTCAGGAAATGTACGGTTTGAATATACTTTGCACGTCAGCTAGATGGTACAATTGATAAAGCCCTGAGTCTTGGAGTTGGAAGACCAGAGTTCAAATTTGGGTTCTTCCTAGCTGTGTGACCCTCGGCAAGTCACTTCATTTTTTTGCCTCTGTTTCCTCTGTCCTGAAGACAATAACAGTACTTACCTCCCAGGATAACCAAATGAGAGAATAATTGTGAAGTGCTTAGCACAGTGCCTGGCATATAGTAAGTGCAACATAAATGTTAGTTGTTGTTGTTATTGCATAGTCTATGTAGTCCTTCAGGGAGCATTCATGATTTATCCATAAAGTCAATCATGATTTTAAATCTGTTCTTATCCTGGGGGTTGAGAACTTACTTTTTTTAGATTACTTTTTAAAATATTTTGATAACTTTATTTCAATATAATTGGTTTCTTTTATAATCAATCCTATGCATTTTATTTTATGCCTTTAAAATATTATTCTGAGAAGGGGTTTATAGTCTTCACCAGAGTGCCAAAGGGGTCTATGACATACAAAAAGTTAAGAATCCCTGCGCTAAAACAACTAGATTTAAAAAAAAAAAAGAAAATATTGAGACTCATATATTCAAACTACTGTTATCCCTTAAAAGACTCATCTCAAGAAAGTATGCACTTGGGGCAGCTAGATGGCGCAGTGGATAGAGCACCAGCCCTGGAGTCAGGAGTACCTGAGTTCAAATCTGGCCTCAGACACTTAACACTTACTAGCTGTGTGACCCTGGGCAAGTCACTTAACCCCAATTGCCTCACTAAAAAAAAAAACAAAAAACAACAACAACAACAACAAAAGAAAGTATGCACTTGTTTCTTTCTTTTGGGGGGGGGGTAGGGCAATGAGGGTTAAGTGACTTGCCCAGAGTCACACAGCTAGTAAGTGTCAAGTGTCTGAGGCTGGTCTTGAACTCAGGTCCTCCTGAATCTAGGGCCGGCGCTTTATCCACTGCACCACCTAGCTGCCCCTGCACTTGTTTCATAGATTATTCTATTCATCTAACAATGAAGAACTCCCTGTTGGAATTGCCTTCAAAGTCAACTCGTGATTGTAATGATTGGAATGACGCCACCTACTGGAGACTTGCTGTGGAGAGCTCCACCATGAGGAAAATGCCTCAGAGGCATTGTGGCTTTTCCTTGGCGTCAGGAAATGACGCTTGCTCATGGGTGCTGTCTATCAAGTCTACCAGCCAATCAACTGGAGGAGCCTCCTATGGTCTGGGAGGAGACAGGAAGGAGGAAAGGGAGCCTGCGCAGGGAGCGCAGGCCCTTTTTGGCTTCCGGACTTGATGGTGGTGGCGGCAGAGGACTTCACAGGAGATTTGAGGAAAGATAGGAATGCCAGGCTGTTAGAATTCTGTTCTCAATCTTTTTCTTTCTATTTTCCAATAAACCCTTAAAACCCTAAACTCGTTTTATCAGTGATTTTTAGTCAGTTTCCCCCAAACTGGGGGAACACATTAGAATCCACATTTAGAATCTTAAATTACACAGTTTGGCTGACCACGAAGAGGAAAACCGAACGTTCATCTTCTGATCTTCTGATTGGGTAAGATTTCCCCTCCCTTGTCCCCTTAAATTGGAAAGAACTACCAAGTATAGGCTATTTTAAATTTCAAATGGATCTTTTAAACACCCTAAGTACCCCTTTTCTAGCTTTACCTTCACTAATCAAAGATGTTGGCCAGCTTGAACTTGAATATATTTTTATTACTCTTTGTGGTTTTGTGGGGCTTTTTGGTGTGGTATGGAGAATTTGGCATGTCCTAGATAATGTTAGAATAAAGATGATTCCCTGGGATTCCCCATTAGGAAAGCTACTTATGGATTGGAATGAGGGAAAACTTAGACTAAATACAACCATGACCAGAGGAGAGCTTATCAGACTGTGTTTTATGTGGCATGAGGAATTACAGGAAGAATGGCCCAAATATGGGTCATTTGATCCCCAAACATTGAGGCATTTGCAAAGAACCCTAAGTAGATGTCCACCTGAACATTTACGTTATTGGAAAATCTGGGCCAGAGCAAGTGAAAATTATCATACTAAAAATATAAAACGAGGAAAATCCAGGCCCCAGTTTACATCTGAGTCTGCCACCCAAACTGAAACGATAGACTGGCAGACAGACATGGCCTGCCTAACCGAAATGCCCAACAGAACAACTAAATCCAAGGCCATTCAGACTGAAATTCCAAATGACCCAACTCTTATTCCCTCACCCTCTACTTCCTCCATGCCAAACAAACAAAGAAAGAAAGAAAGAAATGATTTCCCTGTAGAGGAGACAGAGAAAGTAAAAATTTTTCCCCTTCAAGAGATCCTCACCCATGGTCAAAAAGGTACTATACGTAAGCTCAGACAATACACACCTTTTACACCCAAGGATTTGGCTTTATGGGGACAAAGCACTCCTAAATTTGATGAAGATCCCACAGCAGTTATCAGGCAGTTTAGAGCAATTTTTAGAGCATATCAGCCCACTTGGAATGATGTTACTGACCTTATGGAAATAATATTGTCCCCAGGAGAAAGAGCAGATATAGTAGCTGCAGCAAACAGCCTGGAAGCCACGGGAAAGGTTGATATTGGGTGGCCTATTCAAGACCCTGACTGGGACCCCAATAACCCTGAGCATTTTGATATGTTGAAAGATGCAAGGGAAACATTGCTGAAGGCAATGGAATCCTGTATTAGAAAGACTGATAACTGGCAAAAATTTATAGATATAGTTCAGGGACCTGATGAGAGACCTAATAGATTTTATGACAGGCTGTGTAAGTATGCCAGGCAATATGCTAGACTAGACCCATTAGACAGTAGAGACGCCCATATTATCTGCTCTCATTTTGTAAACCAGTCATTACCAGAAATTCGGAAATATTTAAAAAGCAATGTCCTGGGTGGAATAGTTTGAGTCCTGACAGACTTAAAGAAATAGCAACATATATTTACGAAGGAAATGAGAGAGAAGAAAGGAACAGACAGGACATTTTAGCTCCAGTACAGGAAACAACAGGGCAGAGAAACTGGAAAATTGAAAATCGTTATCAACCCCCTAAATTTTGTGAGTACTGCAAAAAACAAGGACACTTCTTGAGGGAATGTAGAACTAGAAAACAAGACCTTAAGAGGACAATGACCGAGAGCCTTGAGGAATTCTTTGGGGGAAATCGAAATAATTTTGGAAACTTCTATCAGAAAGGAAACAACCGGAGTAATTATAACCCTTATTACAGGCAGAATCAAAATGGATATAAATCTTTTCAGGGGGATACAAAGAGACAGTATCAGGATAACCGTACACCCTATCAGGGAGGAACAGAAGGACAGAACCAGAATCAGGGTAACCATGGACTCCCTCAAAGGGGGGCACAGGATTGACAAGAGGAAGGGGAGGAATGGAACAAAGATAATGAAAGCAACATATTCCCAGATCTGGATTTTTTGAATGCGCTTGTGCCAGTTCATTCACCTCCCCAGAGTAATGAACCTCATGTGACCCTCAAAGTAGGGGACACGTATTATGACTGTTTACTAGACACAGGAGCTTCTAAATCAGTATTAATAAGCAAACCAGATGCTGGGTGTAGACCTGTAGGATTTTTAAATGTAGTAGGAGTCTCAGGAAAGAGCCAGAGAGTGGCAAAATTGAATCCTCGCATGGTATCTATGGGGCCCTTAACAGTAGAACATTCATTTTTACTCATGCCTGATGCCCCTGTAAATTTATTAGGTCGTGATCTCCTTTGTAAGCTTAGAGCAACCATATCTTGTGCTCCAGATGGGGCTGTCTCCCTACAATTGCCAGAGGATACTGTTCATTTATTACCAATTTTACTTACAGAAGCTCAAGGAACAGCAGGGGAGGTATCCAAAATCCCCTCTGACATTCCTGAGTCTTTATGGGCCTCATCCCCTAATGAGGTGGGGCTCCTTAAGTCTGCCATACCTGTTACCTTTAAAGTTAAGGGGGGACCACCCCCCTCCATTCCACAGTATCCATTGTCTAGGGAAGCAATAGAAGGGATCACACCTATAATTGAGGCTTTGAAAAGCCAGGGTATTATTATTCCATGTCATCACTCTCCATGCAATACTCCCATTTTGCCAGTTAAAAAACCCAAGCCTGGGCCAGATGGTAAACCTGTTTATCGTTTTGTGCAAGATCTTAGAGCAATTAATAATTATGTTATCCCTAGACATGCTATATTGGCTTCCCCTTCTACCATACTTTCTTCCATTCCCTATGAATCTACATGTTTCACAGTGGTAGACCTCTGCTCTGCCTTTTTCTCCATACCAGTACATGAGGACTTCCAATATTTATTTGCTTTTACCTGGAAAAATAGACAGTGGACCTGGACTAGACTCCCACAGGGATTTGTAGACAGTCCTACATTATTTTCCCAAATTTTACAGCAGGATCTGGCCTCTATTACCTTTAAAAGCTCCACACTAGTACAATATGTAGATGACTTACTTTTGGCCTCTCCTAATGCTGAAATTTGTCAGGAAGATAGCCGTCACTTACTGCTGGAGCTGCACAAGAGAGGACACAAGGTTTCCAAGACAAAGGTACAATGGTGTTTGCCCCAGGTAGAATATTTAGGATTTATTTTGGCTGCTGGAACTCGCTCTGTCTCTTCTAAGAGAGTCCAGGCCATTCAACAACTTTCTGCCCCCTCTACTAAGAAGCAATTAAGAGCCATTCTGGGAGCAGCTGGGTACTGTAGACAATGGATACCCTCTTTTGGTGAAATTACTAAACCTCTCATAGCTCTTACAAAAAGTTCTGTTCCAGACATTTTACAGTTGGATCCCCAGCATCTCTCAGCCATAAAAGAATTAAAACGGGCCTTGTTATCAGCACCTGCCCTGGGACTACCAGATTATAGTAAGCCTTTCACTCTCTTTGTGCATGAACAAAGGGGGGTGGCTTCTGGAGTCCTGACTCAGTCACTGGGGCCTAACCAACGCCCTATAGCCTACTATTCAATTCAGCTGGACCCTGTAGCGGCTGGAGTGCCACCTTGCCTTAGAGCAGTGGCGGCCACAGCCCTTTTGGTAGAAAAAGCCTCTGATTTGGTCCTAGGTAACCCTCTAACTGTGCAATGCCCTCATGAAGTGGAGGCTCTCTTACTACGTCACAGGACACAAGCCTTTTCAGATCAAAGGCTGGCTAAGTATGAAATAACCCTGTTAGGTAATGAGAATATCACTTTAAAACGCTGCACAGTTCTTAATCCAGCAACACTACTCCCTAATTTACCATTCTCGGGGGAACCGTTGCATGACTGTGCTTCTTTAGTTGATATGGCTGAAAAACCCCGTGATGATCTTTTTGATACACCTTTAGAAAATCCTGATCTTGTCCTCTATACAGATGGTTCCTCATTTATGAGAGAGGGAACCCGTTTTACTGGAGCTGCTGTAGTTTCTGATTATGACACCCTCTGGGCAGCTTCTCTGCCTTGCCATTTTAGTGCACAGGCTGCTGAACTTGTGGCTCTTACACAGGCCTGTAATATAGCCAAAGGTAAGAGTGCCACTATTTTTACTGACTCGAAATATGGCTTTGGCATATGCCACTTTATTGGTATGATTTGGCATCAACGAGGCTTTCTAACATCCTCGGGCAAGGCTATTGCCAATGGGGACCTTATCAAGGACCTCTTAGATGCCCTGAAACTGCCTTCTTCCCTAGCTGTTGTACATTGCCCTGCCCACACAGGGAATAGTGATCCTGTTTCAAAGGGAAATGCACGAGCCGATTCTGCAGCCAAGCTTGCTGCATTAGAAGCTCCTGAACATGTATTTAACCTTTCACCTTCTGAGGATATTCCTTCCAACCTAACCTATGACGATTCTGAAGTAGAAAAGTGGAAAAAGAAATTTAAGGCGAAACAGATCAATGGCATCTGGGTGTCTCCGGAAGGTAAGCCATTTCTTCCCCGGAAATTCTACCACCAGGTATGCCTCTCTGTTCACAGAAAAGGCCATTTTGGTACACAAGGCATTGTAGACTCTATTAAGAGAACCTGGATAGCACCAGGTGTGACTAATACAGCATCTCGAATCTGCTCGGGCTGTTCCACATGTCAGTCTTATAATCAGTATGCTTTTAAGGCCAAAGCTTATGGAGGGCGTCCCCTAGCATATACACCTTTTGAGCACTTACAAATTGATTATATTACTATGCCAAAAGCAGGACATTATAAATTTTGCCTTGTTATAGTTGATCAGCTCACTCGGTGGGTGGAGGCCTTTCCCAGCCCCCGAGCCACAGCTGCCTTTGTTGCCAAAATTCTTCTTAAAGAGATAGTACCTCGTTTTGGCCCACCAGCCCGCATCGATTCTGACAAAGGCACACATTTCACTGATTCGATTTTATCCCAAATCTACTCTTTCTTGGGAGTGACTCCAAAATTCCACACGCCCTACCATCCACAAAGTTCAGGCCAAGTTGAACGTATGAATAAAGAGCTTAAGAGCATGATTGGCAAATTATGTACTGAAACCCATTTGAAATGGCCTGATGTTCTACCATTGGCATTATTCTATCTACGAAGTAGACCAAGGGGAGAACTTCATATATCTCCTTATGAAATGCTTTTTGGTCACCCTCCTATCCAAGCTAAAACTTTTTCCCCAGTTTATACATCACTGGTGGGAGGTGATACTTCTGTTGCCTCCTATATACAGGAATTACAGACCAGGCTACGTGAACTCCATGAGGCAGGAGCTGTGGTCCAGGCAGGCCCATTAGACTTTTCATTGCATAACTTCAACCCAGGAGATAAAATATATGTAAAGAATTTTCAGAGAACCAGTGGAACCCAACCTGCCTGGGAAGGACCTTTTCAGGTATTATTGACAACTCCTACTGCCATTAAAATTGGTGAAAAAGACTCATGGATTCATTGCTCTCATATAAAGCCTGCACCATTCATAGGTGAAGAGATTTCAGATAGACCTGAGGTAGATGCTAAAAAGCTAAAAACCCTAACGATAGCAACTGTTAAAGAGCAAAGAGAGTTCAGAGGAAATAGGCAGTTCCCATTTGATAATCCCACTGATCAGTTAAATGCTTTGGGACTCAGTCTTCGTAAAGTATCAGGAGACGGAAATTGCCTTTTTAGGGCTTTAGCAGACCAGCTAGAAGGTCACTGTAGAAATCATCTCAGACACAGACAAGAAGCTGCTTCTTATATGATTAACCATAGACAAGAGTTTGAGTCTTTTATAGTAAATGACTCCCCTTTTGAAGAATATGTTGATGAATTAAAGAAATTTGGAAAGTGGGGAGGAAATGATACAATTGTAGCATTTGCTAAGCAGCATCAGCTGAATGTTGTGGTTCATCAATTAAATCAGCCTTTATTGAAAATCAGTGGCACAGACAAACCTGATGCTAGAGAACTCCACATTTTCTACCATAAAGAACATTATGACAGCATTAGAAAGATCAATGACAATTCAGAAACCCCTGCCACTTTGGCTTGCAGAGAATTGGGGAACCAGTTAAAACAATGTGGCATACCCCAAACTCTAGCAGCTTAAATACCTTATAATTTAACAAGCATTTCCTTCTACAGGCAAAAGCACTGAAGCACATGGCCTAGTTTTCTGGCCCACCTCAACTATTTTTTAAAAAATTCTTTTGTTTTGACTTTTGAAAGGCACTAAAAAAACCTGGAATTCACCACACCTTTAAGTTCTTTAAAAGCACAAAAGGGTGCTTAGCGAATCTTTTGTTTTTTATTTTTATTTTTGGTTTTGCTTTGTTTCTTGACTTTTGTTTCTTTTGCTTTTCTTTAAAACTAAATTTTATAAACTAAGTGATTATTCAAAGACATTTTAAGTATATGCTGTGGGTGAGGCTATCGGGCCTCAGAAGCTACCAGAATTCTTTTTTTTTACTCTTTCTTTTTGAGAGAACCATGAGTTCTAATGAGTTTTGTTTTATTTATTTATTTTTTCTCCTTTCTCTTTTATGTTGTTCTGTTTAACTAAAAAAGACCAGAAAGGGTTATTGAACCCTATTGCTTGATACCTCACTGAAAACATTGAATATTGAAATCTTATTTCTTTTTGAAAAATTAATCACCACTTTAAGTATCTGCTACTGTTATATTAGAGAATTCATGTATAAGATGATGTGGTTTACTAGCTAAAAGAAGATTATGTGATAATGTCTAATGTAATCAGCTATTTACATTCGTTTATTATTTATATGTCATCATACTCTGGGTATGGTTTGGAATTATTGTATATATCACTAATATATTCTCAGTTATGCAGCATAGCACGCATTTTTACCATCATACTGTCTTTGGTGAAATTAATGAGATTTTGGAAGTATGGAAACTTATCATTTCAGAGACTAATTTGCTGTGAACTCTGATGCAGGCCCTGTAGAGAATATATGTGCAACAAAAGGAGAGACAGGTATATGTAAGTCCATGGTTTGCTTATGATGGTGACTATGTAGAGCACAATTACTAGGCACAGTCCAGTATTCATCCTCTCTCCCTCCTAATTTAACCTAATTTAACTGAACTTAATTATCTTTTTATCTCACTCAGTTGAACTCACCTGTGGCCTAGCACAATCACTGGCTGTCTCGGAACCATGAGATATGGTATGATAACCTTTCCATAACATTTTCAGGTGTCATGAACACATACTAAATTTGGCTTTGATCCAGACACATGGTGGTAAAAAGTGTTACACATTGCATAACTACCTCAACCCTCTATTACAAGTCTAACCATATAAAGGAAGGAATGTAATGGAATTTATTAATTTGATCATTGACAATGCTATGCTAAGGTTTAGTAAAAATACAGCAATTCAAACAGTTAAAGAAGAGAATCCAGCTTTTCAGTGTTCCGTCAAGGAAACATTTTGTTTCTTGAGGAACAACAGGGGGGACTGTAATGATTGGAATGACGCCACCTACTGGAGACTTGCTGTGGAGAGCTCCACCATGAGGAAAATGCCTCAGAGGCATTGTGGCTTTTCCTTGGCGTCAGGAAATGACGCTTGCTCATGGGTGCTGTCTATCAAGTCTACCAGCCAATCAACTGGAGGAGCCTCCTATGGTCTGGGAGGAGACAGGAAGGAGGAAAGGGAGCCTGCGCAGGGAGCGCAGGCCCTTTTTGGCTTCCGGACTTGATGGTGGTGGCGGCAGAGGACTTCACAGGAGATTTGAGGAAAGATAGGAATGCCAGGCTGTTAGAATTCTGTTCTCAATCTTTTTCTTTCTATTTTCCAATAAACCCTTAAAACCCTAAACTCGTTTTATCAGTGATTTTTAGTCAGTTTCCCCCAAACTGGGGGAACACATTAGAATCCACATTTAGAATCTTAAATTACACATGATCCAAACCAAAAAGAGTCCTACTACCTTACTATCACTTACTGTTTTTGACCTGATCTGGTATTATCCAGTTTGATCATCATAATCACAATTACAATAATAATTGATATTTCTATAGCTTCTCAAAGTTTGCGTACCTCTTTGTATACGTGGCATGAAAACAAATGAATACTATCCCAGAATTTACCCAGTTGGCGATATGTTGGAATTTGGATTTCTAAGTTGGAACAAGCAACCAAGCCATTAATTCATGCAGAGGGGAAGGCTGGAGGAGCCGGGGGGGGGGGGGGGACAGGACACCCAACTTCTGGGTGCTTGTTTCCTTCTCTCTTCCTCTTTGAACTAATGAGAATTAGACCCCGAGGAACAAAGGTTCTCTTCCCTCACCCCCTCCACTCAAAAGAACTGATGAGTATCCACTGGAGAGATTGTTAAGTAGTAGGGAGACAGTGTATTTCTCCTCACTTGTCTCTCAGAGAGGTTCTGGCTCAAAACTCTTATCGCCTTTAAGTTGATGGAAGATTTCTCCTCTGTTTGAGAAGAGGCAGAACTAGAAGCGGATTCTATCCCTACAGTCAGTAGTACTGACTTTTGCTCTTAAAAACGAATTGACTTCTCTCTACTCCCCTTGGTTTCTTCCTTCCATTGTTCACTCCTGTGTCACTGCTATTTTTTACTCCCCCATTTATATATCTAACAAGAACCACTGCTGGGTTTAAGAGGCTAACACATTAAGCCGCATTAAGTGGCTAAACCATTTTCTTCTCCACCAGGGGGCACCTATCGCTGGATCCAGGTCAATCGTTGGACCATAGCTCAGCCTTGCGGATTTTCCCCCTTTGCCAACAGTCACTTCTTATCAATGGACTCGGGAGCTATGAAACCTTAGAATTCACAGGAGGGTCTCCGTACTTGGACACGTCCATCTTAGGAGCCATACTCGTTCACCTAAAATCAGGAAAGAACAAATCCAGAAAAGAACACATAAAATCCAGTATCAGACTTGGTGGAAAAGGTCATGGACTACCATATCTCTGCTTGGGAATTCACCATTTGCTGAGATGGGAGAAAATATGGCCTCTTTCCCCATTCCCTCACAGGAGAGTTACTTGCTACATGGAAAATCCAGGGAAGAAGAGAGCCAGGGCAAAATCACTCAGTTTTTTTTGAAGGGCCACTGAGTCATTGCTTTTTTCTCCCAAAAAAAGGGATGGCTTTGTCATCCCTCAAGTGCCCTTCAGTGCAGTCATCTGAAGCAGCTAGGTGCTTTGCCATCCCCAAAGTGCCCAAGTTAGCAAGGGTATCCCATTAGGAGATCCACACTCAGTTCAACCCCTATTTACATATAAAAGACAATCTGGCAGACACTAATCTTTGATAATCAGAGATTTGGGGAAAGGTTTGGGTCTCTATAGTGGGAACAATACCCCTGCTTCATTGTGGCTGAGGCATAGGGAGAGAATGATCAGACAGCTGATTCTATTTAAAAGTCACAAACATAATGGAGATACATTAAAGTAACCCCCGAAATGCAAGTTTCCATGAATGGGGAAGTCTATGCACAGAGAAAGATGAATAACAAATGAAAATTGATCCCTAAATCTAATAGAGATAAGCCCTTGAGGCAAAAGTGAACCAAGATTGCTGTTACATGTACCAGTGTTGGTTACCCCTCAACCTGCTATTGGGGATGGCGACCCCCTACAGCCAAACTGTTCGGGGATATATTATATTATATTATATTATGTGATGTGATGTGATGTGATGTTATATTATATTATATTATATTATATTACTACTGAATATTTGTTCCTGCACCATGTCCTTCCTCCTGACAGCTAGGTGGCACACTGGATAGAGTACTGGCTCTGAAATTGGGAAGATCTGAGTTCAAATATCACCTCAGACACTAGCTGTGTGACCCTGGGCAAGTCACTTAACCCTGATTGCCTTAAATATCCAGGGTCATCTCCAGTTGTCCTAATGTATATCTTGCTACTGGATCCAGATGGCTATAGAGGAGAGAGTAAGGTTGGTAACCTTAAGTCCAATTCATTGCAAATCATGACCTCACCCCCAATGTCTTGGTCCTCTTCAATAATGAAGGACAAACAACATGCCCTCCACCCCTCCACCCCTCCATTCCATCCCTCCCCAACAGAAAGAAGAAACAACAATCCAAATGGTTTCCACTTTGTTTTCGACTAAGGGTATTTTTGATTTAACCAACTCTACTGGCTAATCTGTGGTTCCACTCAGTTTCTACTGTCAGGGATGGTAAATCATATTTGGGGTGTGCCACCTAGTGGTGAGAGCTAGGTATTTGTTTGTTTCTGCTGAAAAGAAGAGGCTCATGGAAACCCAGGCCTGAGAGGACCTGGCAGAGGTCAATTAGTTGCTAGCACAGTCCAGAGCTACTGGACCCCCCAGTAACACAAATCAGCAGCTTGTCTGTCCAGTTGACATGCAAGTTAATACATAACACTTGTGATGTCATTGGTCCTCTTCCGGAAGGAAGGACAAACAACAACAATCTATCTACTGTATCACCTAGAGCTGTGCAATTTATCATTGTTTTACCCCCTTGGTGGTATAATCTAGGTCCAGTGGTCCATTCGCATCACCACCTAGCTGCCTAAAACAGTTAAACAAAGCAGTGTGACTACTTTCATCCATTTAATATCCACAACCATCCTCTTTGGTAGGCTGGTTATTCAAATCTTCATTTTGCAGAGGAAAAAATAAGAGGCTTTGAGAGGTGGAGAGACTTGCTCATTCAGTCAGTCAGTCAGTAAATACTTATTAGAAACCTACTATGTGCCAGGCACCATGCTAAGTGGTGGGGATACAAATAGAGACAAAACAGTCCTGCTCTCAAGGAGCTCACAGCCTAATGGTCAGACAACCAGGAAATGGTAACATTGAAACTTGAATCTATTTTTTTCTGAAACCAAGTCCAGTGAAGGAGATGTTCAAAGATGAATGGTCAGGAGACAATGTTCAGAAGAGGTGGGAATTATAGAACAACAGATCCAATTTTGAAAGGAATAGAATGCTCAACTTTTTAGATGCTATTATAAAAAAATAAAATGTAGAACTCTTTATATCAATAATCATGGGGCCATAGATCTAGAGCTGAGAAGGGTTTTCAGCACCATCTATTCCAATCCCCTTAATTTACAGGTGAAGAAACTGGGGCCCAGGAAAGTTAAGTGACTTGGCAAAGGTCATGCAAACAATAAGCACCACAGGATTTGAACCCAGGTCCTGTGACTACAGAGTCATTTCTCTTTCTCCTGAAATATTCTCCCTCCTATAGTTCTCAGGCTCTGTTTGATTGATATCAAAAGGAAGGAGGAACTCAGAAAAGATGAAAAAGAAAGTTATAATTGCTTGAGCCTTGATTGGAAAACTAAATCGAAAGCTACTATTTAGTTGACTGTGAGGCCCTATATATATATGGGTAGATTAGACTCAGTTGACAGGGTCCTAAGAGGGGGTGGGGAAGGAGAGGAGCAACACTCGCTGCGGAAAAAGGTGTGAGAGAGTCTTGTTCTGAGAAAGTCAACAGGATGTGGTGTCAGGTCAAACCCGAGTTCACTGCTAACCAAATCACAGAATCACAGGATCCCAGGAGCCCAAAGCTGGAGGGGGCCCCAGGTTCACTTAGTACCTGAAAAAAATCACCATTTGAAAAAGATTGCTGACAATTAGTTGGTTGACAAGCAATTATAAAGCATCTGCTGTATGCTCTGTGTATAAATATAAAAGAAAAACACTCTCTGACTATAAGGAGCTTACGTTCTCCTGGGAAAAACAACACATACATGTACAAAGAGAAGTTATATGCATAGACAAGTAGTAAATGTCAGAGTAGGAACTGGATCTGCCAATAACAAAGAGTTACCTTATATCTATTACATAAATTCCAAGCAGATATACCATGTATAGATATATCACACATACATGTGACCCTTATAAATAGATATAATATATATGTGGAGATAAATGTACATGTACAAGTATGCACACCTAAAATAGATATAACACATATAAGATATAATGCATGCATGTACATTTTCAAATATATGAAGATATAGCATGTAATATATAGTTGATATATAATTTTTTTTTTTTTAGTGAGGCAATTGGGGTTAAGTGACTTGCCCAGGGTCACATAGCTAGTAAGTGTTAAGTGTCTGAGGCCAGATTTGAACTCAGGTACTCCCGAATCCAGAGCCGGTGCTCTATCCACTGTGCCACCTACCTGCCCCTGATATATAAATTTGATCTATGTTTTAAGAATATATTTTATGCATTAATTTGGATAATATATATAATGAATTATATATGATATATAACATGCATAAACATTTTCAAATAGATATAACATATGTAGAGACAACACATTCATGAACAGTTAAAATAGATATAATACATACATGGATATTTAACATGTGCATGAACACTTAGAAAAGAATGGTCTTATAGGTAGGAGAAGAACCAAGAGAGAACAGTGTCATGAAAACCTGGAGAGAGGGGGAGGATCCAGAAGAAGATGGTGACCAGCAATGTCAAAGGTCACAGAGAAGTCAAGAAGGATGGAATGCCACAAAAAGATCAATAGATTTAGCAATAAAAAGATGACTTGGAAACTTTGGAGAGAGTGGTTTCAGTTGGATGATGATGGCAGGAGCCATTTGCAGAGGGTCCAAGAGTGAGTGGGAGGAGAGAAGATGGCCCCATCTTGGAGCTTTCTCAAGGAGTAAAGTTGAGGAGAGGAGAGATGAGATAATAGTGGGGATGGTCAGATTAAGTGAGATTTTTTTTAAAGGATGGGGAGACATTTGAAGGCAGGGAAGGAGTCAGTAGATAGGGAAAGATTGAAGATTAGAGAGCAAGGATGACAGGGGAATTTACTGGAGAAGACTGGAGGGTTTGGGATCAAGGGGGCATGAAGAGGGGTTTGCCTTGGTGAGGAGAAGAGCCATTTCTTCATCAGAGACAGGAATGAAAGAGGAGAGAGTGGGAAAAGAGTGATGCAATATGAGGAAGGTAGAGAGAAGGGCTTTTGGTGAAGGGTCTAAATTTTTTCAGTGAAACGAGGCAAACTGAATGGTAGGGAAGGAGTATGGTGAGAGACTGAAGAGGGACTAAAAGGTTTAGAATAGGCACAGTGGTGCTGGGATAGTAAATCAATGAGGGAAGTGCAAATGGATTCCTTTGTTCAAGTAAGGGTCTAGTTGACAATATATAACATAAATTTGTAGTGGGCTTAGTCAGCGTAGTAGTTTTGTGATTTTCTCCATTTCTATTCTGGAGCAACTCACAGCTATTGTTAAAATTAATGAATCAATATAAAGTACTTTGAGATGAATAAAAAAGGTGACATTAGGATGAAATGTTATCTCTTCCTCATTTCTATTCTGAAACTGTAATGCTCTGATAGGAACATTGAAGTTATCGCTGAAGAAACCTATGATATTGGGTACATTCTACTCAGTGGCCTCCTTCCCTTTAGCCTTCCTTTTCCCCAAGAACATCAGAAATCTGCAATAAAAATTATTCTCCTTCCTCTTTCTCAATTCCCTGCAATCATAGTCTTTTGTTTGATTCTCTATGAGTGTCACAACTGGATTTAGCATTGGAAAGGAATTTAGAGTTTATTTAATCTAACCTTTTCATTTTTATAGAAGAAGAAACTGAGTCTGAGAGAAAGAAGATGATGCACCCAAGGTCACATAAGTAGCACATGACAAAATCAGGAATCAGACCTAGGTCCTCTCATTCCAAAAATCTAGTAATGGTATCACACTGTATTCACTGTCTTTGCATCTACATCTTTCCCTCTTATATTTCCCTTTTCTTCATATCCCATTTCTCCTTCCCCTCCCTTTAAAGTAATGCATTATCATTATTGTTTCAACCCACCACCCAAGATCATAGGATCTTAGATTTAGAACTGGAAAGGACCTTAATAGTCATCTAATCCAACCCATTCATTTTAAAGAAGCCCAGAGGTTGAGTGACTTGGTGGAACAGCTATTAATTGTCATAGATGGGAGTCTTACTCACTCCAAGTCAGGCTATCCTACACACTTATAAATTTCTCCTTTGTTTTCTTCTCTCTCTTTATAACAACTTCCTTATATCTTGCCATGTACGAACAAATTCCAATTGCTCATGCAACAAATTGGTCCATGTCCTTTTCAAAATGGTGGCTATGTCAACAAATGGTAGGTAAGCTGACTGTTTTTTGGCTGATCTTCATTTTGGTGACTATATGCTTATATCCTAAATGCCCACGTGGTGACTTGTTTCCATTATTAAGAAAGTCACAGCGGGGCAGCTAGGTGGCGCAGTGGATAAAGCACCAGCCCTGGATTCAGGAGGACCTGACTTCAAATCTGGCCTCAGATACTTGACACTTACTAGCTGTGTGACCCTGGGCAAGTCACTTAACCCTCATTGCCCTACAAAAAAAAAAAAGAAAAGAAAAGGAAAAGGAAAAAAAGAAAAAGAAAGTCACAAATAAGGGACTATTTATGCTAAAATTCCTGAAAGCAAATTGAAATGAACCGAAAAAGGCTATATACTCACCATCAGGGGCATAAGGTAGGCTTTTGAAGGAGACCTGATAGTGTACTAGCAATTGGGTCAGACTGGACTTATTCTATTCCTTTGTCTGCTGCTGACTGTATATACTAGGAAAAGATCTTGTTTTTCAGTTAACTCAACTGAAAAATGGGGATAATCTTTCCCTTATAGTCTGCGTTATGTGTTATGGGAGTGCTAATACATTTAATTAGATTTTTAAAAAACTGATGTCCCCTTTCCTCCATTCACACAACCAATATCCTAATTAAGGGCCTCATCACATCTCTCCTGCACTATTGTCAAGAGGTCATTTCAGAATTATAAATTTTCAAAGTTGTTTCAAGACTCAACTAAAGTGCTTCTTCCTCTCTGAAAACTTTTCTAATCCCTCTTACTGTGAAATAGTAAAAGAAAAATGGGCTTGGAATCAGAGGTGATGGGTTGGACTTCACTTACCCTTACACTTGTTTAGAAAACTCTGCCATCTTTATGATATTAGACCTCTCTATACTATATAAATGCTAACTATTATTATTTAGGTATATATTCTCTCATTTATTGCTCTTTCACTCTCTTAGGGCAGGTACCATGATCTTTTCACCTTTGAATTCTGAGACACTGCATAGTGGTCTGTACATGGCTCTTTATACATGTTAGTTGAATAGGATGAGATTGAATGGTGTTAGATCTGGCAGTGAGGTGTGAAGTAGATAGAGCACTGGACCTGGAGTCAGGAAGACCTGAGGGTAAATCCTGCCTCTAACACTTACTAGCTATGTGACCCTGGGCAAATCACCTAACCTCTCTGTGTCTCAGTTTCTTCATCTATAAAAATGGGGACCATAGTAATAGAATCTACCTCCAACAGTTGTGAGGATCAAAGGATATAATATATGTAAAACACTTTAAAAACCTTAAAGTACTATATAAATATTAGCTGCTCCTCCTCTTCTTCCTCCTCCTCCTCCTCCTCCTTCTTCTTCTTCTTCTTCTTCTTCTTCTTCTTCTTCTTCATCTTCTTCTTCTCCTCCTCCTCCTTCTCCTCCTCCTCCTCCTCCTCCCCCTCCTCCTCCTTCTCCTTCTCCTTCTCCTCCTCCTCCTTTTCCTTCTCCTCCTCCTCCTTCTCCTTCTTCTCCTCCTTCTTTTTCTTCTTCTCCATCTCCTTCTCCCCTTCCAACTGGTACCTTGTTAGTTCAGATGTAAAGTTGAGGTGAAATGAAGCACTCATAGATCACCAGTTAACAAAAGGAGGTTTATTTAGCCCTGACATAGAAAAACACTTGGCTTCAACAGATGCAATTTCTCAACTTATCTGGTCAGCAAGGCAAGGTATAGTGAGTCAAGTAGTCTCAGGACATCCACTAATTCTGGAGAACACCAAACCTATATGGATAGAAACTTTTAAGTGCCTAGGTGACCAGGAAGCCATGTTAGCATGGCCAGAGGGCACCAAAAAGCTGCCTCAAACTGCTTTATCCTACTCTTGAGTCACTGAAGTACCAACTTTGTTGCCTTTTAAAGGAAAAATTTAGCCTAACCAATGGGGCTACTAGGAGGTGCAGTGGATAGAGTGCTGGGCCTGGAGTCAGGAAGATGAGTCTTCCTGAGTGCAAATCTGACCTCAGACACTTCCTAGCTGTGTGACCTTGGGAAAGTCACTTAACCTTGTTTGCTTCAGTTTCCCCATCTGTAAAATGAGCTGGAGAAGGAAATGGCAAACCACTCTACTATCTTTGCCAAGAAAACCCACAAGGGCTCATGAATAGTCGGATATGATTGAAACGACTGAACTACAAAAGCCTAACCCATGTGTAGGAGTAAACGTGACTCTGGTTCTATCACAAATGATACCCTTTCCCAAAACTCTTCCCTCTTCCTCTTAATCTCTGTTCCATGTTCCAAAGTGGAGACAAACAAAAGTGGTATTCTCTGTTGTTCTCTCCCATACTAAGATAATTTTAATAGGACCTGATTCCTGGTTCTAAGAGTGAACTGGTATGAACCCAGACTAGGCTAGTCCAGAGGTCTGAAGACATTCCCAATGTTCTAAAGGGCATGCTATCGTCTTCTTCTTCTTCTTCTTCTTCTTCTTCTTCTTCTTCTTCTTCTTCTTCTTCTCCTTCTTCTTCTTCTTCTTCTTCTTCTTCTTCTTCTTCTTCTTCTTCTTCTTCTTCTTCTTCTTCTTCTTCTTCTTCTTCTCCTCCTCCTCCTCCTCCTCCTCCTCCTCCTCCTCCTCCTCCTCCGGGCAATGGGGGTTAAGTGACTTGCCCAGGGTCACATGGCTAGTAAGTATCAAGTGTCTGAGTGAGGCCGGATTTGAGTTCAGGTACTCCTGAATCCAGGGCCAATGCTTTATCTACTGCGCCGCCTAGCTGCCCCAATGCTACCTTCTTATTGTGAAGGGTGGGGAAGGGTAGGTAGTTATCATCCATGAAAACTCTTAGAAGGAACTTGACATCACATGACTTTTCCTAATCTACTTTTTGGATTTGTTTTCTCCCTTAGTTTTAATTTTTCACGTCTCCTTTCCCTTTAAATGTTTTATTGTTGCTCCTTTGCTTTTTTTTAAAAACATCATTATTATTTCCCAACAACTCCCCTTCATTCTCAATAGAACCCTCCCTCGTACTTAAATCAGTACTGTCTAGCAAAACGAATCAATACATTGACAATGTCTGAAAATGTATCTTATTCTGCACTTACAGTCCACCCACTCTACTGAGAAAAGGGCCTACTTTTTTTGGAGATTGTCTGACCCTGACAGGATTCTAAGTCGTGACTTAGAAAAGGTGCTTTTTACAAGGAGGCTGAGACAGAGCTCTCATCTCTCAGTCTGTGGGTTGTCTTTGTGTATTACATTATTTGTCTTGCATTATGCAAAAGGGCCAATCCACCACGTTTTTCCTAGAGGCTGAATCTATTATTTCTGCTTGGACTCAACTAAGGAAAGTAGCTGAAGCTATATCCAGCATGGCTCCGGATACTGAGATTTGGTAGACTGGATGTGTATTTTAGTACGCAATTTTTATGGCTCTGGATGTTGAGATTTGGTAGACTGGACATGTATTTTATTATATAATTTTATGCATATATTATTGCTATACAGACATGCATTATACTTAATTGTTTGCTGTATATAATTCTGTCATATGTACTTTGTGTTATGTATTGTACAACCCTTGTCTTTTTGGTGCTATATACATAATATTGTAATATATGCTATAAAGTGCTGTTAATTTCTATATTTCCATATACTGTTTTACATGCTCCTAGATATCTTGGTGTAGTTTGTGCAATTTGTGGAAACTGGAAATTCCTCAGTAGGGGGAAAATGCAGGATAGAATTGTTACTGGCCATATGAGGGAACTGACCAATGAGGGGTAGTCCTTAGAGCTTGCTCACATTTGCCTTTCCTTGTGGGTTATAAGGAACGTGTATACTATTCCCTGTCCGGTTTCAATCTAACATGTGCAGGGTTGGTGAACCTACATCTAGCCATTAGTGACATTTTTAATGCAGTGTGGAGATCAGGAGTCTTCTGGTCTTCTGAGGGTCCAGGAAGTCTGATGACTCAGGAGGAATGGGCTGGAACTGAGTTCAAAATCAAAATAATTGATGCGCCCCTCTTCTAGTTTCTTCTTGCATTTTTTCTTTCTGACAGTTGGTGAGACAATAACTACTGCGAGCCACCAGGGGGTGGGAGGGCAGCAGTTGCCTATCCTCTACCCTGTTACCATAAATCTAGGAACATGTGGTACCTGTTTCCTGGATGTTTGTTCTTTCCCCATCTTAGTTGGTGTATTCCACGAGGTGAGGTGTCCAGGTGACCGGGGAGCTGGAGATCCATCAAAGCAATTAGAGGTCCAACTGGCAACCCATGCTGGTAGCAGGGGTAGCCAAGTCCAGTGAGGAGCCAGCACAATAGTTGAACAATCTGCTTGACTCAGCCCCAAAGTGGATTGATCTGTCAGCAAGGACATTATGTCATATGAAGAGACAGCCTAACTGAGCATGGGGAGTTGATGCATTTATTGCTGATGCCTCACCCTGAACTGAGCTTGGTGGGAACCGCTTGAAGAGAGAAAAAGATTACCAGGACCTTGAGCCCCAAAGTAGTCCTTGGCCCTATATGCTCCCTACATATAAGCCCCATTGCCTTTGAACTTTGTGTGTATGTGGAAGGGGAAAGTATGCCTCATGGTCTGAGGAGATTGTTTTGTAACGTTGTTCTTTTTTTTTTTTTTTTTTTTTTGGTGGGGCGATGAGGATTAAGTGACTTGCCCAGGGTCACACAGCTAGTAAGTGTCAAGTGTCTGAGGTCAAATTTGAACTCAGGTCCTCCTGAATTTCAGGGCCAGTGCTTTATCCACTGCGCCACCTAGCTGCCCTCCAAGTATATCCATTTTTACAGTCTGATTCCCATTCATTTACTTGGGAGAGTTTTGTAGTTTAAAAAAAATGGGCATCTAGAACAGCGTGAGCCTTGGGCAGTTTGTTGGCAAGGAAGTCTACAAAACATAACCTGATTAGGTGTGGTTTGGCCAAATAAAGGATAGAATTCCATGGGCTTTTGACTCTAAAGGCTCATTAGAGAGACAATTGCTTTGGTGACCAGGAAATTCAGGTGAACGAAGTTTGAAGGCCCCAGTTATCTGGGGGCAGCTCCACTCTGTGATGGTTGGAACTAGGTGCCTGAAGTACTGCTGATTTACCTTATCAGGAGCAAAGCCCATTCTAGCCAAGGCCCTGAGAAAAAGACAGATCATGGCTTTTGGGTGGGGTGGGGAATGCTGGAATGCATTTTTCATTAGTTTGAGGATGAGTTTTATGAGGTTTCTGCTTTTCTAAATGATCAATAGCAAAGAAAATGGCTTTGTGCTTTAACCTAAAAGAACAGCTGCAGACTCCACTCCTCTTCTATGAGGGAGAAGAAGCACCTTGGTTAAGGATTCCAGTTTAATGTAGAAAGGGCAGCTAGGTGTCTCAGTGGTTAGAGTGCCAGGCCTGGATTCAGGAAGACTCATCTTTGTGAGTTCACTTACTTAGCTGTGTGACCCTGGGCAAGTCACTTAACCCTGTTTGCCTCAGTTTCCTCATCTGTAAAAATGAGCGGGAGAAGGAAATGGCAAACTACTCCCATAGAAATATGCTAAGAAAACTGTAAATGGGGTCATGGAGAGTTGGACACAACTGAAATGACTGAACAGCAATAAATTAACCCAGAAGCCTGAAAAAGAGAGAAACTCCACGACCTAGCACCCAGTGGAGCCGGGCACGGAAGCAACCAGCAGTGACCGTGGATAACACAACACAATGGAAAGAGTAATGGATTTGGAGTCAAAAGGTCTGGGTTCAAATGATGCTCTGCTACTTTTGTGACCTTGGGCAAATCATTTACATCATTTAGTTCCCTCATCTATAAAATGAATCAGATTAGATAACCTCTAAGATCCTCTCTGCCTGTAAATCTATGAGCCTTATAACATCAAGCAGCAGTCCTATGGAATGAACCACCCAGTAGCAATACTGGCTGAGATTCAGCATCCAGCAGAACTGACATGGCTTGAAAATGTCGCTTGTGGAGCATACCCACAGAAACAGTGTGATAACAGTGACAGAAGACCTCAGGGCCCCTGGAGCTTCAGAGATGGGACTTGTCCTTACATACAAGTGTGCCATCGTCACATTTGTTCTCTATGGGTGTGTACCTTAACATGTGTCTAACCAGATGACGATGTAACGATTGGAATGACGCCACCTGCTGGAGACTTACTGTAGAAGAGTTCCACCCATGAAGCGAAGGCCTTTGAGGGCAAGACCAGGAGTCTTTTCTTTGGCGTCAGGAAGTGACGTGGGCTAGTGGGAGGAGGAAGGAAGAGACTGGCGCTCGGTCTCGGGCTCTTTCCTTTGGACTCTGGTGGAGAGCGGAGCTAGAAATGTGCTCTCCCTTTAATAGATAGGAATCTATGCCTTTTTCTCTCTTTACCAAATTCTTATTCTCCTTAATAAATGCCTAAAAGCCTAACTCTTGCTAAAGCTTATAATTTATTGGCGACCACTCATTAAATAGTTTAGACAGTTTAGCTAGAATTTTAGCCCTTAACAACGATGTGCATCTTTGTGAAAGGCCGTGTCCCAGTTTTAGCACGAATGTTTTACTGCTACTTTTCTTGCTATGCTATTTTATTAAATGTCTTTGTGTGAGCTAATTGTGCCCTTTGGCTAGCTATGAAAAGTAAACACACTGTTGGAGGTTCACAATCTCTGTTATTGTTGTTGTCTTTAAGAGTATTTCAAAATTTTAATTATTTTTCCAATTACATGTAAAGATATTTTTTTGAGTTCCAGATTTTTCTCCCACCCTCTCTTCCCTCCCCACCCAAGGACAGGAAGCAATTTGATATGAGTTATATATTACAATCATGTTAAATATATTTCCACATTAGTCATGTTGTAAGAGAAGAATCAGAACAAAAGGGAAAAAAAACACAAGAAAGAATAAATAAGAACAAGAACAAAAAAGTAACAACACAAGTGAAAATAGCATGCTGCAATCTGCATTCAGACTCTGTAGTTCTTTTTTCGAATGTGGAGAGCATTTTCCACTACAAATCTTTGGCATTGTCTTGGATTGTTTTGGCATTGCCGAGAAGAGTTAAGTCTATTACAGTTGATCATCACACAATGTGCAATCTTTGCTTTTGATATGAATGCAGACTCACAGAGTATCTTGAATTTAGGGTAGCCTTATTTGGGGGGAACCTACCATGAGGGTCTGGTAGAGTTCTGGGTTCTCCAAGAGATGATGCTTAATGTTTATTGAACTTTATAGTTCGATACCATTGTGGATGCTAAAACTTTTCTCAGTCGGGTGGTGAGAATCTTTAAAAAATTAGATTAATGTTGTTACTCTGCCCACATCTTGACTACTTAACAGGGCTCAGATAAATTTCCAGCTAACCAGATGGGCTTGCTGATAGAGGGTACAATCAACTATTAGCTTAGTCCCTCGGGAAAAGAGTTGATGACAGAAGCAGCTTGGGAGTAAAATAAACCTGAGAACAAAAGGTGGTCTGGTTGCCTGGATCCATGGTGTTATATAGTTGGTTTTCACTCAGGTTTCCCAGGCAGGTGACTTATGAAGATGAGTTTGTGTATCCTGTCTCCTTAAAAGGATTCCTGATTTCAGGCACTTTAATGAGCTTTCTCTATATGCAGGTTGCTTCCTGAGATAGGTTTGGCCTGGCAGGCCAGGTGAGTGAATGTCACAACCAGTACTTTGTTATACCTGATCATAATTTAAAGAAATTAGACCCTTGGGGGAGACAAGATGCTGTTTATCTTTGTTAGTTGGCTAACTGAGGGTGACTTAATTCACAACACCGGTCCCCAGGGGAGAAGCCAAAGAATTGATTTCGCCTTGGTTCCAGGCTGTCTTGTGGGGTAAGAGCCTTGGTATTAAAATGTTCTAGAAAAAGTACACTGAGATCCTATCACCGTATCCAAGATCAAACTTGGATTTTGGCCATTGTGAAACTAAACACATGTGAGTTGGGCCCACAGGAGGACAGAGATTTTTCTGTTCTTCCCACAGGTGGATAAATGAACAGAGAATACTTGAATCTGTGAATAAGAAATCAGATAACCCGAACTGTAACTAGGAATTTTTTCACCTGAGGCAAAATAGGGGTGGCAGTAGGGCCTGTAGTGGAGAGAGTGAGGGAAACAGCAGTGTTCTCAAAGGTGAGTCAGGAGAATGGGTAGCCCACACCCTGAGGCAACCCCAGCTTAGGACCCTACTCTTTCATTCTCCACCAGGATCTATTTTCCCTCCTAATCTGTGCAGTGGAAGAATGCCCCCTTCTAGTTTGGAACCCTGGTACAAAATCTCAATTGCCTACCCTAATTACTGCTCTGTAGACAATTATCTTTACATCAGATGCAGGCTTATAATAACTAGATCCAAGAGGATACCCAGACGTGTCTAAATGAGTTAAAATGATTAATCCTTCTACACCACAGCCACTACTTTGTGAATGCATGCAACGCTATAGAGTTATAATATATTTGGCCAGCTTCATGACATGTCATAAACCCAAACTTCTGTAGTCTGTAATCCTACCCTTTAAAAAACAAAGACATTCTTTATTCTCTGAAGTCCCAGACTGGATGGTGCTTGATAAGAAGGTGATAGAAAAGAGTCCAGCTGTCAAAACCTTAGTGTGTCTCTTCTGGGTGTGCTGCATAAAACTGTGGAGATTAAAAACCATGGTTACATAAACTCACCCACACCCTCAAGGGAATTAAACCCACTTTTCTCTCACAATGTATAGACTTCCTGCAGCTTCTCAGATTAATCTGGCAGACGGCCAGAGTAATTTTTAATAATAAGGGGTGAGAGAGGTGCCTTTCCAAAGGGGTCCCTGATAGAGACAAGGGAAGGGATTAATCTTTTACAAATATAATTTCACTGACCCTCACAACAACTCTGAGGAATTAGGTACTGTTATTATCTCCACTTTACAATTGAGGAAACTGAGGCAGATAGAAGTTAAGTGACCTAATATGTGCCAGATACTTTGCTAAGGGTTTTTACAAATATAATTTCATTTGATTCTCACAACTATGGGGAGGGGAGGTGTTATTATTATCTCCATTTTACAATTGAGGAAGCTGAGGCAGATAGAAGTTCAGTGACTTGTCTAGAGTCACACAGCTAGTTAGTATCTGAGGCTGGATTTGAACTCAGGTCTTCCTGACTCCAGGTCTAGTGCTCTATCCACTAAGCCACCTAGCTGCCAATGAGGCTAGCCTATAGTACATTGGGGGGAATCCCCTGTGGCAGACTTGTGGGAAGACACCAACTAGAATTATGCGGACAGGCATGGGTGGGTTGTGATTTATATCATTGGAGGGAGTTTCTAAATCAATGAAATTACAGATCCACGTGAATATTTTTGTATTGTGCTAGAAATTTCCCCCAACTTGAATGTTCACTTTAGTTCCATGTGGTTAATAAAAGGAAATGGTTGTGTAATTCATTTTGAAGTTTAGTCCATGGTCAGCATCCTTTTTTCCCCCAAAGTATTTAGGAGGGACTGGCTGGAAAGCAGAGTTGGGAAATCCCAGAACCCCAGATCTCTTGCTAACACAAGGCAAAACAGGGAATCAGTATACAGGGTGAGGTTAATGCTAGACAGGGAGGGCATTAGGGGTGATAACAAGTCACTTCAGTGATATTGTGTAAATGGCTTGATTGTAGTTTTCATTTTGTCTATGTATCTCCTGGGGTCTAGTGTGATAGTAGCCAAATGATAAAAGCCTGTTGAATTGTGTTGAAGTCAGGGAGAGAGGATTAAGGGAGGAGGTGGGTTAGGTTTAATTCAATTTCAATTCAGTAAACATTTATTAAGCACCTAGTATGGTAGGGGTGGAGACAACATGCCAAAAAACTTATGGAACATCCTTTTCAGTCAGAAAAAGAAAGCAGATGCTTTGGCCTTGATACTCTGAAGGTTGTCCTGCAGTTCACTTTCTACAGAAGACAGGGAAAGCACCTATTTAACATCCCAAAACTCCTAAAACATTTTTTGGGAGAAACATTAGATTTAGCCAAGAATCTCTTCTTGCCCCCAGTGACAGTCATAACTCTCACCTCTGGCATGCACAGAAGCAGCTGCACATCAAAAAAAAAAAAAAAAGCCACCAAAAAAACCACCCAAACAAATAAACAATATTATGACAGCTATGGAAATTTATGCAGATTAAAAATTACAGTTACTAAGTGAGTTTGAAGATAAACAGAAATTTATTTGGAAAACACTTGCAACTAACAGTGTTAAAGCTTTGGGAGATGAGCCAACCTGCTGATTCTTTCTGCGCCTGAGGCAGCCAGGATAGGGAATATTGCAAGGTAACTGCTCTTGGTAGGGAGAGAATTTTTATTTTCATCTTTAATATTCTGAAACATGTTCAGTTCTGGGGGCAGGAGGCATGAGTCACCTCTTCATTTGACTGGGACTTTTTTCTTTTGTCTTCTGGTTTTATCACGTGACAATCGATATTGATGCCATTGAAATCTTCCAATTGTGTAATAGACTCACATTGGTTATTGGTGACTTTATATTTTGAGTATTTATAATTAAATTAATGTTTATGTAACATGACACCAAAGACAATGTCCATTGAAAGTCAGAAAGACCCAGAACTCCCCTAGTTCATACCCCTGGAAAGTCACTGAGACTTTCTGAGTAATAACCTAGCCCTAAAAACCATTCCCACTCCTAAGACAGAGGAAGGGGGCGATGAAGCCTCTCAAGAGGAGTGGAGGCAGAGGGAGTACAAGCTATGGGCATTGGCATATTGGGGATCTAAGACACCATTGCTACTACCATTGCTGGTGCCAGCAAAAGTGAAGACTCTGCTGTGGTCACCCAAGTGAATGGATAGGAGGAATGGTTTGCGGTCTTTGTTTTTGTTAGTTGTCTAAATAACTTGGATACCAAATCCTCAACTGAAAAATCTTATACAAAGATTTCCCCTCCCATTTAATAGCTTCTCTTCTTGTCCTAGACATATTAACTCTATGTGGAAAATCTTCAATTTCATACAATCAAAATTTCCTATTTTATCTTTTATAATTGTTGCTATCTCTTGTTTGCCCATATCTGTGAAAGCTATATGATCTGTTTCCCTTCTCATTTTTTGTGGTCTGATTTTTAATATTTAGGTCAACTATCCATTTTGATTTTGTCATGGAATATGGAATAAGGTGTTGGTTTAAGCCTACTTGCCAATTTTTCCAGCAGCTCTTGTTGAAAAAGGAAACTTTTCTTAAGTAATTTGTATTTCCAAGTTCATTGAATAATAGGTTATTGAGTTACATTATTTCTGATTCTCCCCTTCTAGTCTGTTCCATCGGTCTAGTTGTATGTTTTTTAAGCAGCACTAAATTGTCTTGGTGGAGCAGTTAGGTGCCAAAGTGGATAGACTACTGGGTCTGGAGTCAGGAAGACTAATATTCATGAATTCAAATCTGGCCTCAGACAGTTACTAGCTGTGTGACCCTGGGCAAGTCACTTAATGCTCTTTACCTTCATTTCCTCATCTGTCAAATGAGCCGGAGAAGGAAATGGCAAACAGCTCCAGTATCTTTGTAAAGAGCACCCCAAATTGGGATCACAGAGAGTCAGACACAACTGAAATGGCTGAACAACAAAATTGTCTTGATGACTCTTGCTTTATAATATAGTTTGAGATCTCCATTTCTACCTTTTTAATCATTTCCCTTTATATTGTAGAACTTTTGTTTCTCCAAATGAATTTTTAAAAAATTATTTTCTCTTATATCTGTAAAGTTTCCCTTTGATAATGTAATTGACATGGTTTTAAAATTATAAATTAACTTTGGTAGTTTTCTCATTTTTATTGTGTTGGCACAGTCTAGCCATAAGCAACGGATAGCTCCTCTAGCTATTTAAGCTGTTCTTTATTTCTTTACATTTATATCATCTTTAGGAATTAAGATGCTGCTAATGGGGTTGTTATCCACATGCACAAACATTGACAAACATGCCTAAAAGTGTGATTGGGTTATCTACTGAAAGATCTTGACAGGCTAGAAAGGTGAATGGTGTCTAACAAGAGAAAATTTAATGGGGATAAACATTTTTAAAAATCAACTACAGAGGGGGCAGCTAGATGGCGCAGCGGTTAAAGTGCTGGCCCTGGATTCAGGAGTACCTGAGTTCAAATCCAGCCTCAGACACTTGACACGTACTAGCTATGTGACCCTGGGCAAGTCACTTAACTCCCATTGCCCTGCAAAAAAAAATCAACTACAGAAATAGAGTGGAGAAAATATAGCTGGACAATAGTGTGTGAAAAAGATCTGAGAAATTTAGTGGAGCTTAAGCTTAGAAGTCCATAGTGAGACATGGCAGCCAACAGTTAATAGAGATTTTCTAGATCTTCTTTTCTCTTCTCAAACCTTCCACACCTAATCTTCCTCCCCCTCTTTCAGTTGAACTTACTTCCTAGTTTATTGAGAAAATTAAGGCCATTCAATGTCAGCTATCTCTTCTCCCTTTATTTTTGTCTCAGAACATCTTGACATCATCCCCTCCTTTCTCCCAACCCTTTCCGTGTACTTCTCCAGATTGCAATCTTAATCATCCCTCCCTCTCTCCCTCTAATTTTCAGTCTCTTCTCTACTGGTTCTTCTCCTACTGCCTTCAAACATGACCAAGTTTCCTTTATCCTTAAAAAACTTTCCCTACAGCCTACAATTCCTTCACACTATCATTCTATAGCTCTCATCTCTTTCCCAGCCAACTCCTAGAAGAATCTATGTTTACTTACCACCTCCACACTTCTCTACTTTCATTTCCTCTTCAACTCTTAGCAACTTGGCTTCATACCTCATTACTCAACTGAAATTAGTCTCTCCAAAATTACCGTAGATTTCTTAATTGCCAAATTACTCGGTCTTCCCCTCCTCCCTCCAGTCCTCATTCTTTGTCTGCTACATTTAACAGTGCAGAGCACTCTCCCCTCATCAATACTCTTTTCTTTTTTGTGACACTGCTCTCTCCTGATTCTTTTCTGACCTGATCCTTCTCAGTCTCCTTTGCTGGTTCATCATTCAGATTACCACCCTCTCTCCCTAATTATGTTCCTCAAGTCCTCCCACACTTTTTTTTTAACCTTAATTCTCCTGATGACCTCATTGGCTCCCCAGTGGTTTAATTATCATCTTTATGCAGATGAATCATAGATCTATAGTTTCAGTCCAGGTATTTCCCCTGAGATTCTTCCAACATCATCAATTGCCTGTTAGATATTTGAACTCAATGACTTAGAGCCATTTCAAATTCAAAATGTTCAAAATGGGGCAGCTAGGTGGCACAGTGGATAGAGCACTGGCCCTGAAGTCAGGAGGACCTGAGTTCAAATCCAGCCTCAGATACTTAACACTTACTAGCTGTGTGACCCTAGGCAAGTCACTTAACCCCAATTGCCTCACCCCCCAAAAATGTTCAAAATGATTTCATTATTTATCCCCACTCCCCCTGCAAAAAAACTCTCCCATCTTCTAAACCTCTTCATTTTTATTGAAGGTTCCATCATTCTTTCAGTCTCTCAGGTTTGTAACCTGATCATCAATCTCCACCATGTTTATATTTCCAATCAGTTGCCAAATCTTGCCATTTCTATGTCCACAGCACCTCATATCGAATTCTATCTCTTTATTCATATAATTACACTTTCACTCAGCTCCTCAATCATGAGTAGCCTATATTATTGCTACAGCTTCTTAACTCCTCTCTTTGACTCACATCTGTGTTCATTCCCCTCCATCTTCCAGACTTCGATCAAAATGATTTCTTTTCTCCAGTACTGATCTGCTCTGTTTTAGAAGACCATACAACCTGGCTGGCCTATCTTCCTAGCCTCATTGGATATTCTTCCTCTTCCTGCATTCTGCCATCCAGTCAAAGTAGCCTTCTCTCTCTTACTCACTTATGACACTCAATCTTCTAACTCCATGTATTTTTATTGGCTAGTCCCCATTCCTGGAATGCATTTTCTTCATGCCTCTGTCTCATAGAATACCTCTCTTTCTTTAAAATGCAGCTCAGACATTATCTTGTCCATGAATCCTTCCCTGATCCCCCAACTGGTAGTGCTCTTCCTCTTAATCTCCCTTTCATTTAACTATTTTGTGTGGGTATGTGTGTATGTATGCATATATACCCCCACTCCATACCACATATACATATATACACACACATATATAGATATATACGTGTATATGTAATATGTATGTATATTTAAACTTTATATTTATACTTATGTGTTTTTGTAAGTACTTGTCTCCCCCATTAGAATGTAAACTTCTTATGAGTAGGGATTTTTTTATTCTCTTGTATCCCCAGTGCCTTGTATAGCGTCTAACACATAGTTGGTACTTAATAAATATTTGTTATTTGATTAATTCTCTTTCCCTACAGTAATACAATGGGCAGCTAAGTATGTAGGTGACAGAGCAGGGACTGAAGTTAGGAAGACTCATCTTCCTGAGTTCAAATCTGGCCTCAGAGACTTACTAGCTGTGTGACCCTGGGTAAGTCCCTTAAACCCATTTGCACTCTATCCACTGTATCACCAAGCTGCCCACTACATTTCTAGAACTCAACAACAGGGTAAGTGATGAAAGTTGAGTATCTTTGTTGAAACATATGGCCACATCAGCAGCTAGATAGCACAGTGGACAGAGTACTGGGCTTGGAATCAGGAAAACTCATCTTCCTTGAGTTAAAATCCTGCCTCACTCAGCTAGTAAGTTTCTGAGGCTGGATTTGCACCCACCATGTTCTTGATTCCAAGGCCAGTGCTCTATCCACTGTGCCACCTTGCTACCCCAGATAATAATTTTAAGGTCCGTCCAGCTCTTGATCTCATGAGCCTATGGAAATGAACTATTGATCTAGAACCACCAAAAAAAAAAAGAATCTAGAATAATCAGGCTACTACAAGGCAGCAAGAATGAAAGGCAACTGCTTCCCTTGGGGACCTCTGCAGAGAGGGTAAGCGATTACCCCAGATCACACAGGCAGTAGGTGACAAGAGGTAGGATTTGAATTCAGGTCTTCTGACTCCAAAGTGAATATTCTTTCTACTCTACCTCATTGCCTCTTAGAGCTGCAGGCAGAGCTCTATTAAATAGAGCTGCTATTTTCCCAGCTGTTAGGCTGAAAAGTGTCTTGTTTCTGCCATTCTTGATTTAAATGACAGAAGGACTGTCCTCACCAATTAGCATGTATCAAGTGCCCCCTGGGTATATGGCTCCTTAATAAGTGCTAAGCCTCAGAGAACCAATTTCTTATTCTCTTTGTTCCATTTTTGAGAGGATTTAGGCCATGCTAATCTTTCTTTTCTTTCTGTTTTCAGTTCTTCCTGATCATATATCCTCAAATGAGATCATTGAGTGGCTTGGCTATAATAGCATGGTTCTTCACAAATTTTAGATAACAGCCACTGAATCCCAGTAAAGTTCTTAATTCTTGGAGGCCTTGAACACAGCGAGCTGAAGAACACATCTACCTTGTCCTGATAGTTGTGGGTTGGTCAATGTTTAACAACTGACTTTTCTGGAAAAAAATGCATGCTCAAACCATTTTAAAATTTAATCTGGGGGCAGCTAGGTAGTACAGTGGATAAAGCACTGGCCCTGGATTCAGGAGGACCTGAGTTCAAATCTGACCTCAGACATTTGACACTAGCTTTGTGCCCCTGGGCAAGTCACTTAACCCTCATTCTCTCTCTCTCTCTCTCTCTCTCTCTCTCTCTCTCTCTCTCTCTCTCTCTCTCTCTCACACACACACACACACACACACACACTATATATATATATATATATATATATATATATGAATGGAGATAGATTCTTTAAAAAAAAGATTATGTATCAGTAAGGTTAAATCTTTGACTTGTTCCTCATAGCCTATATCAACTGGTCCTTCCATTCCTTAGGATTAGGGTGACAGATTACTACCTAACTCCTAGGATCATTGTGAGGATCAAATGAGGTAATATTTTAAAATGCTTGCCACCATGCCCTGTATACAGTAGGTTTTAAATAAATGCTATTATTATTATTATTATTATTGTTATTATGACAGAATGGATAGAGTGCAGGGCCTAAGGAAGACTCATCTTCCTCAGTTCAAATCTGGTCTCAGCCACTTACTAGCTGTGTGACTGGGCAAGTCACTTAACCCTGTTTGCCTCAGTTTCCTCATCTGTCAAATGAACTGGAGAAGGAAATGGCAAACCCCTCCACTGTCTTTGCCAAGAAAACCCCAAATAGGGTCATGATTGAAATGATCGAATATTATATATTATTATTATTATTATTATTATTGACTGGGATGCCCTTTGAAGGCAAGGCTTGTATTATATGTGTTTTCTTATCTTTAGCATCTAGTACAATGAAGGCTCCGAGAAAGTGTATATGCATACAAGGTAGGAGGCTTTGTTACTCCCCTCCCCCCCTCCCCCCCAACTCCCTATCTCAGTTGATAATCACAAATGACTGGGTATTAACATTTTTTTTTTACCGTGTGAACGTGCTTCTCTGATAGAATTCTGGGGACATGCCCTAGAAACTTAAACAGCTAAGGCTGGAGTCAGTCAATGGCAGGTCAGATTCGAGAAGTTTGGGAGTGAGATCATACTAGAAAGTAGAAAGGGTAAGTGGGCAGGTAGAAGAATAAGAGCTTGTGGGGCAACTAGGTGGTGCAGTGGATAAAGCACCGGCCCTGGATTCAGGAAGACCTGAGTTCAAATCCAGCCTCAGATACTTGACACTAGCTCTGTCACCCTGGGCAAGTCACTTAACCCTCATTGCCCCACACAAAAAAAAAATAAGAGCTTTTCTCTTCATCCTGACACCCCCTCCCTCCTGCCAGCCCCCATCATGGTATCAGTAGAACCCTTTTCTCAGTAGGAAATGCCCTATTCAGTAGTTAGAGAGTCAGCTTGAGCCACAGATTAGATGCATCCAGTAGGAAGCAGAGACATTTGCTTTCCAAGAAGAATGCAGGGATCCAGAGAGGCAGTTGATTGTAGAATGGGACCTCTGGCAGCAGAAAAGAGAACAGCCACCTATGGACATGAGAGAGAGTTTTCCCTGGCAATTGAGAGTCACTCTGCAGAAAAGAGTAGACCCTGGCATGTCCAGCAGAGATACTGAGTTCAAGGTGGGGATGGGGTGAGGTGGAGGGATGGTGGTATTGTTGTTTTTTTATAAGTACTCTACAAAGAGAGAAAGGACAGGGAAGCCCAGCAGTATTGAAGTTGTGAGTTGCCTTTGTCACATTACATTCATTACATGTGTCACTACATTTACTCCTTTTTTTTTTTTTTAAAGTGAGGCAATTAGGGTTAAGTGACTTGCCCAGGGTCACACAGCTAGTAAGTGTTAAGTGTCTGAGGTCAGATTTGAACTCAGGTACTCCTGACTCTAGGGCTGGTTCTCTATCCACTGCGCCACCTAGTTGCCCCACTACATTTACTCTTTATGATGTTTGTGCCCATTCTTCCCATCCTTAGTGCATGTGTTTGTGGGAGGTTTATGGGGAGAATATTTTATAGCTCCTACTGTTAATAGGTTTTCTTAATTGTGTCCACTGGCTGAAGTTAATAGAAGCTTCTTAGTAGTGGCTCAGGAGCTATGAGTGGGGTAAGCATGTTGTAGGACCTGAATGCAAACCAGAGAAATGACTCTGAAGCTGGCGTTGCATCCTCCTTCTGTAAGTACTCATTATCCATATCATTTATTTGTCATTTCAAATTTATAGTACTATGTTCTTATAATAGCTAGAGTTTATATAGCATTGTAAGGGTTGCAGAATGATTTGCAAACATTATTTCATTACCCTGGGAGTTAAGTGCTATTATTATCCACCTCATTTTACAGGTAAGGAAACTGAGGCAGAGGTTAAGTGACTTACACAGGGTCACACAGCTATTAATAATTACTAACATTTATATAGCACTTTTTATGTGCTAGGTCCTGTGCTGAGCAGCTTTCCAATGATCTCATTTGATCCTCACCATAAACTTGGGAGGTAGGGGCTATTATCATTATAATTTTACAGGTAAGGAAACTGGGGCAGATGGAGGTGAAGTGACTTGCTCCACTTGTGTCACACAGCTAGTAAATATGTGAGGATGGATGATGAACTGTGGTGTTCTTGACTCTAGGCCCAGTGCTCTAACCATCGTACTATCTATCATCGTTATCATCGTCGTCATCACCACCACCACCACCACCACCATCATCATCAATCATCAGTATCTTTAGTACCAATAGCATCATCATTAATCACCAGCAGCATCAGCATCATTATTAATAGCAGCAGCAGCATCAATAACAGCAGCAGCAGCAGCTTAAACCCCGCTTAATTAAGGCATCTCTATAGTTTTTTTTTGGGTTCGGGTTGGGGCTTTAAGGATAAGATCCCTCATGACCCCCGGTCGGTCGCCTTAGAAGGAGACCTATTAGAACTTTCGCGGGAACCCAGCTCCCCTGGTAGCTCCGCCCACCGGACGGAGCGCGGGCGGGTCCCCAAGCCCCATCGCGGGATCGACATTGGAGCTCCGGATTTGGGAAGGCAGCAAGGCGGGAGCAGCGGCCCAGTCTGAGCCTCCATTGGTCGAACGCCGGCGGCCCAAGCGGGAGGCTCCACTCGGTAATTGGCTTAGCGACCTCGGAGAAGGCGGGACACGGCCGCGTTTTAAGGGCGGGCCAGGCTGCAGTGCGCCGGCGCGTCGCTGGGGACGCCGGACCGAGACTCCTAACCCGGGGCACGAACCGTGTCGCCCCGCCCACGGGAGTCTTTGTCCCGTTAACTGTCCGGTGGTGGAGAGAGGGCTGCGGCCCGGAGGCGGTGGCGGCGGCGGAGACATGCCCGTACGCTTCAAGGTGAGCTTCGGGGGCCGGGGTCGGGGCGCGTTGGGCCGGCCGGGGAGCCTCGGGCGCCACCGCTCCATTTTACAGGCGAGGAAACTGAGGCCCGGAGGCGGGAACGGACGAGTCCTCGATGATGCAACCGGCTGGTGACGGAGCCAGGGAAGGGACCCGGGTGTCCGGTCTGTGCGGTCCTCCGCTTCCCCTCCCCTCCGCGCTCGGCCTTCTCCTAAGGAGGCAGAGTTGTCTCCTCAGCCGCTGAAACTTCTATAGGAAGATTCTTTAGAGTGAGGGGGTGTGTGTGTGTGTGTGTGTCGGGGTCGAGGGAGGGGGGAGGAGGGAGAGAGAAAGTGGAGAAAACATGCAAGAAAAAGAGATCGAGGTGTGCCTACACAGACTGTCCCAAAGCAGCAGTTTGAGCCAGTTTAAAACTGCACTCAGACTTTTGGGACACCTTGGGACAGTAATTAAAATAATAACAGTAACAACACAAAAACAACTTTGTTGTTGTCAAGTCGTGTCAGACTTCCTGGAAGAGACTGAAGCGGTTTGCCATTTCTTTCTCTAGCTCATTTTACAGATAAGGAAACTGAGGCTAACAAGGTGAAGTGACTTGTCCAGGGTCATATAGTAAGTGTCTGAAGCAGGATTTGAACTCATGAAGATGAGTCTTCCTGACTCCAGGCCCAGTTCTGTATCCTTTGCACTACCTAGCTGTGGGAATAATAATAGTTAAATTTATATCCTGCTTTATGGTTTGCAAAGAACTTTACATATTATCTCAATTTAATAATAATAGTAATATAATAGCAGCCAACACTTATAAGTGTTACACACACACACACACACACACACACACACACACACACACACCCACACCCCCACACACTTATATAGCTCTTACAATGTGGCAGGCACTATGCTAAGTGGTTTGCAATGATCTCATTTGATCCTCATGACATCCCTGGAAAGTACCTGCTATTATTAGCCCCTTTTTACAGTTGGGGAAACTGAGGCATAGGGGAAATAAACTGACTTTTCTAAGGGTTCAATTGCTAATGAGTGTCTGAGGCAGGATTCTAAGAAGACTGAGGTCTTCCCAACACAAAGTAAAGTACTCTCTGTGCACTGTGCCAGCTGGCTTTATTTGTGTCTGGACACATATATAAATGTGCATATACAGTCATATGTACATATATGTATATATTGTCTCCCAAATCTTAGTGCAGTCTTCTGTGCACTGTCACCTAGATGTCTTTGTGTATACACACACACACACACATATGCACAGAGAGTAGCCTGTGTGCGGTGCCACCTTACTGTATTTGTGTGTATATTTTTATATGACATGTACATATGTAAACATGTGGACACATACACATATATAATGGGCGTGCCCAAAGTCTTAATGCAATCTTTATGCAGGGTACCTATATTTGTGTGTACATATGTGTATGTGTGTGTCCCCAGAATCTTAGTGCAATCTTCCATGCACTGTGCTTCCTAATTGTATTACTTGTAATATATAAAATATATGTGTATTTCTATAGAGAGAATATGTCCCAGAAATCTTAGTGTAGTTTAAAGCTTTTTTAAAAAAGTAGTTCAATAGTTAGTAAAACTTAGGGGGCAGCTAGGTGGCACAGTGGATAAAACATTGGCCCTGGATTCAGGAGGACCTGAGTTCAAATCCAGCCTCAGACACTTGACACTTACTAGCTGTGTGACCCTGGGCAAGTCACTTAATCCTCGTTTGCTCCGCAAAACAAAAACCCTTATGATTTGCACCAGGGCTTTTGGGACACCTTCCCTGTACATGTACATGTTGGCAGTGTATATGTGTAAAGTGCTTTGTAAATTTTAAAAGCACCATATAAATTCTAGCTATTATCATAGTTATCGTTTGATATCTCACTTGGTAAAATCGGGTTCTGTCATTGACTTAGCTGAAGTAAATGCTTGCCAAAACTTTTGAAATAGGCAGGCTCAGCTGCCTGGTTTGTTGGAGGTGGTGCTGCATCTGGCCTCAGAGGTCCTAGATTCTAATACTTGCTCTGCCACTTAAATGCATGACTTTGGCAACCCCCTTCACATCTCTAGGCCTCCCTCTGCTCATCTGTAAAATGAGACTGGAGCAAGTAGTCCAAGCCTCTGGTCTTTTCAGTCTCTAAACCTGTGATCCTCTGCATTTTCATTCTTTTCAGAAAGGGAGATCCAGAGAGAACACCATCTTTTCTCATGCATGTTAGAGTTTGGGTAAAGTGCCAGACTAGCTCTAGGGATCATTGCTCTTTAAAACACAACTGAATGGGGGCAGCTAGGTGGCGTAGTGGATAAAACACCAGCCCTGGATTCAGGAGTACCTGAGTTCAAATCCAGTCTCAGACACTTACTAGCTGTGTGACCCTGGGCAAGTCACTGAACCCCCCTAGCCCCACCAAAAACAACAACAACAAAAAAACCCCAAACAAACAAAAAACACAACTGAAAATGAAAAAATGACTGGCTTACCACTCGGTCTGATAGGGTATCTTATCCTTCTGCTTGGGGAAGTGTGTCCTTATCGTTCTAAATCTTTGCTATACCGCACATGTATTCCATACACGGAGACTGTCATCCAGTGGACACTTTAACAAGTATTGATTAATTCAGTTCAACAAGCTCCTACCATGTGCAAGGCACTCTAGATTCAGAGAAAAAAAGATAAATAGTGCCTACCCTCAAGGACCTTACTTTCTATGGAGGGATGTACATGTAAACAGAAAAGTAAAATGAAGATAATCTGAGGGGTTGAGTAAGCAGAGGACTCAAGAAAGGCCTCCCACAGAAGAATTTGTACCACAACCAAACCTTGAAGTAGTAAGTGAAAGTGGTCTTATAGTAGTGATAACCTACGATGAAGGAATGCATTTCAGTTATCTGATTGTCAAAGGTAGAGCTTTTGTATTTGATTTCTAATTTGGAGATTTGAAATTTTTTTTAAAGGTTCAAAAATATTACTTAATGGTGTTTATTTACAGAGGCTCTGATTGTATCGATCCTATACATCTTTGTGTTTTACAGGGTCTGAGTGAATACCAGAGAAATTTTATGTGGAAAAAATCACATCTCTCAGAGTTAACTAATTCTCCAGAAAGTCAAAAAAGTCCATGGGCTGGACTTCGATCAGATCAAATAGGTAAGTTTTCAAAGTTGATGGCTATTATAAATTGTCCTGATTTTTTTTTTCTTACTGGGCACAATCATATTGCAGTTCAGCTTTGCGTTTTATAAATTGTGTGGTCTTCTCAGAATTCAAATGGTTGTCCTGGTTGATATGTGAACTTGACATATTTGATGTTAACTTTAATTACATTGGGGGCAGCTAGGTGTTGCAGTGGATAGAGCACTGGCCCTGGAGTCGGGAGGACCTGAGTTCAAATGACACCTCAGACACTTACTAGCTATGTGACCCTGAGCAAGTCACTTAAGTCCAATTGCCTTAAACAACCAATGCCATCTCCAGTCATCCTGATGTATATCTTGACACTTGACCCAGATGGCACAGCCCTACCTCACTTAAATCCAATTAACTGCAAGTCATGACATCATGTCCTCTTGGAGAATGAAGGACAAACAACAACAAAACAACAATAAATTACCTCATAAACATCAGAATACTCTGCTCCGTATAGGAGCTTGTGAATCTCCACAGTGCAGAAGCAAATGGCTCATTTTTACTTGCACTCCAGCCAGTGTTTTGTGTAATTCTTGCCAGTTGCCTGTCAGATGACATGGCCACACAAGAAGCTGTGAAGTTAAGGCTTTAGAGAACAGAGTTGAGCCCGGGCTTTGGTGAAGGGTCTGCTGTGCTTCTTCCCCCCCAGCTCCTCAGACCCCACCCCTGCTCCTGAGGGTCAGCTTTCTTCTTACTCTTCACCCCTTCCCTAAGTCAGATGAGACCTTCCCATGTTGGGAGAGGAACAGGCATGGGAGGTGAGTTTCCTATGTGGTAGCTTGGGAAAACATGCTTCAGGCTGTGTCTTATTGGATGACCTTGGTCCTAGGGCAACAGAGCAGGAGCTGAGGAAATGGAGAGCTTTAACAGATTAAATCAGAGAGGATTTCTGGGATCAAATGGGGGAAGGGGAGAATAGCACCCATGGCACTCACCAGGAGCAGTCAGGCTTTTGTTCTCCTGGCAGTGTTGAGAGTGGCTGACCTGCTCAAAAAGAGGTGCTTCCAAAGCTGTGCGCTTTCTTTGGTGCTGAACGCCAAGGACAACTCCTCCATGCCCTGTGAGATTGGCTGAGCAGCTGTGGCCAGCCTTTTGGAATTTAGGTTGGGACTCTCAATGATGAGACACACACTTCTTTCTAGTGCCAGAACTTCACGCCTTTTCTTCTTGGTAGGATCTGCTAGAGCTTGTTCTACCAGCAAACTTTTAAGCCCTCAGGTTCCTATGGATGTCATGGTGAGACGTCAGTGTATGACTGATACCTGTCAGACAGACTGCTTAAAGTCTTTGGTAAATAATCACCCCCCTCAAAATCTCTTACAAATGCAGACTTTAGTTGGGGGTGGCCAGGGGAAACACTATGCCTTTATGTTGAATTAGTTTGGTCAGATTTGCTTCTTAAATGGAGGTGATACCAATTAGATTTTTGGTGGAAGGGTAAGGGGGGAGACAGGTAGAGGAGAGTGTAAAGAGGGGACATAATTTGGGGTGGTGGTGACATTGTGGGAGGGGATATTATAATGAGAGGGAGCTTGGACAGTGTGAGGACCTTAGAGGCCTGGAATCGTTAAGAATCTCAAAAGTTTGGAGAAAGGGAGGTAAGAAAATGCCAAATAGAAATTCCAAGACATGTTTCTGGGGCTCTCTGTCCTTACCATTTCCTTTTTTGCTTGTTCCCTTCTTAATCTTCTCTTTTTCCAGGGGCAACTAGGTGGTGCAGTGGATAAAGCACCAGTCCTGGATTCAGGAGGACCTGAGTTCAAATCTGGCCTCAGACACTTGACACTTACTAGCTGTGTGACCCTGGGCAAGTCACTTACCCCAGTTACCTCACACACACACACACAAAAAAAAAATCTTCCCTGTTTCCAGAGATTCCATGATGTTAGGTGGTAAGAGCAAACTCTCCTTTCTCTGCATGTTGCCTGATGACACTTGGGAAAGCTCCTTCTCTGACCTCACTCAGAAACACAAAGAACGCTGAGGTGCCTCTACCCCTCTTAGGATTTAGTGCTGGGAGGCACCTTAGGAATCATGTAGTCTGTGTCCTTCCTTTTACAGATGAGGAAAGGAACCAGTGACATGCCCAAGGTCACAGAGGTGGTAAAGTGCAAATCCCCCATTCCCATGGGGGTCCCAGTCCTCTTTCTTTTACACCACCCTGGGCTCTGGAGAAACAAAAGATGTGCAGAGACACTACGGGTCTGGCATCATATTTTATATGGTCACTTAGCAGGACTAACAGATACTACCCAGACCAACTCTACCTTTCTCTCCACCATCGGGTGTCTGTCCTCTCTTCTTTCACTTTCTGATGACTTGAAAACAGAGGATTTGGAATTAAATCTTCATTTAATCCCTATGCCAGTTTCCCCAACTATAAAATGAAGGGGCTGGATCAGCCTAGTACAGCCTGTAGGGTCCCTTCAAACTCTACATTTAGGATCTGTGAACTTCTCCAAGTAGTAACATTTTCTTTATAGCTAAAGAGCTCCCCCCACCCCCAAATTTGGACAATTTTGATTTAGGTTGTGACTAAGATTCCCAGTCTACACATTCTATTGGCCTAAAAAAGAAAGTTTGCTCTATTAAAAGAGATTCGTCAGACAGAAGTCACTGCAATATTGTCATCTGGTTAAGATCTTTCTTTTCTTAGTCCTCAGGAAATCAAAGCTAATGTAGACTTTCTTTGGGGATTCTCTTCTCATCTTGGAATTTTCACTGTCCTCCAAGTAGTCTGCATAAGAAAACCAGAGCTGGTTGTTTATATTAAGAGAAACTGGCAGTGGTAACATGTTCTTATTGCTTTGCCAAGTGTCTGATGTCGTGACCTATGTGCCTGTCACAACTGACTGCAACAGCATGACCCTAATTTGTTGTCTTTTTTTCTGAGAACGCTTCGAGGACTTGAATTTCTTCCAGTGTCAGATGACTTAAAAAATATGTAAAAAACCACAAAAATAACCCCCTTCCCAAATAACCCCCTAAAACAAGCAAAAAACCCGGATTAAATAAAGTTTACAGTGAACATACCCAGCAAACATCTGTATGATGCAATTAAATACTGTGTCTATTACTGTGACATGAACTCAAACGATATTATAATAAATACAAGTGTTCTAGAGGGCTGGGGTGGATAGAGAAGGGGTAGGCAAAGGTCTTAATTCATGGGATAGGGGAGACAAGATGGGGGAAGTGAAAGGAGAGGGAAAATCAATTAATTTTTTCTTCTTAATTCCTTGTATGTAAATATATTTGTAAAGAACAAAAAGAAGAAGAGGAGATGGGGTGGTAGGAGAAGGGGAGGAATGGGGACTTGTAGGACCCCTCCATGCTACCCCTCAAGAATGAAAGAAATGCTTTGGGGGCCAGCATGGGGGAAAAGGGGTTTCCAAAAGAGGAGGGAGAGGATTGGAGGGAGAGGGAGGCAGAGAGGAGAGGAGCCACCCAGAGAAAGAGAGGGGAAAGGTGGCAAAGAAAACTCCAGACTGAGTCCAGTGCTTGTGTGTGTGTAGGACTTAAATTTCTTATTTTTTTTCTTTTTTTAAAATCTGTCAGCACTTTTTTATTGTAACAAAGAATTGGAAACAGAGTTGATGCTCACTGTTTGGGAAATGGTTAAACAAATTTGGCACCTATAAAATGGAATATTAGTGTGGTAATTAACATTATGAACTCAATGATTACAGAGAATCATGGAAAAACTTACATGAATTAATGCAAAGTGAACTTAAATTTTTTAGGATAGGTTTTATTTTGCAAAATCCTTATTTAGTTTTCCTAAAGACTCTTTAAAATTCAAGGAAGCTGATGCATTTCCATATACAAATTTGTATCTTTATAACATTAGAATCACCATTTTAACATTAGACCCACCTAAGTTTTCTTATTATCAACTCTGTTTTATAGGAATCACAAAAGAACCGAATTTTATCTCAAAGAAAAGAGTTCCTTATTATGACCCAGAAATTCCCAAATACCTGGAGTGGAAGGCAGAAGATGCCTCTGAGAATGATTTGGTTGTATTCCCAGAACCTGAAGTTCCAGAAATGCCCAAATTGCGGGAAACCAAAGAAAAAGGTGACCTGAATGAAGAAAGAATTGTAACCCCTGAGGCCCCTAGAGTGCCCAAGAGGGTTCGCTCTCACTCTGCTCACTCTCGAGTTGAAGAAGCTGGTGACCCTGTGGATAACACTAAAGAAGCGATTTCGGATCTGACACCAATGGATAGGAATGCAGAAGCACAAAAGTCTACCCGAGGTCTTTCAGAAAATGTCCCTAACGCGGTAAGAATTTTTCTGCTTCTTAGTAGCTAGAGCAGTGCTGGCATACATCCCTAAAACTCTTTAGTGTGTTGTGTATGTTGTTTGTGTTATGTTGTGTGTTTTGTGTATGGTGTGTGAATGTTGTGTATGTATGTTGTGTGTGGTGTGCATTGTGTGTGTTATATGTTGTGTGTTGTTGCCCACTGATGCTCTCCTCAGGAGTTACACCTGCAAGGATTGGTAGTAAAAGCTGGGGTTTGGCTTAGTTAGAGATCATTTCTAAACCTTGACTCTTGATTATCCACATAAACTTGGGAAACAGTGTCAGTGATACAAAGCAGTGGATCATCTGCCTCCGGATTTTATTCACTGCATATCAGGATCTGAATCCTGAGAGAGAGATCAAATGAAGCCAGAAGAGGAGTCAGAGCCTCTCTTCATGGGTGGTGAATTCAGATACTTTGGTCTGTCCTTTAAGGGTTGACCTCTCAATAGCCCCCTTTCAATTTCTTATCATGGACCAACAGGAAAGCAAACAGAATCTTGATTGACAAAAATCCTAAGAGGAAGGAGGAGAGGCCTGGCGGCATCTCCCAAGTATCATTGCCAGCCTTGCTTTCTCATGCCAGGGCCAGCTTGTTGTCACGGACATAAGGGGTTTGGAGCAGCACTTGTAGGGCTATCACTATCTCCTGCCTTCCTTTGCCTGTTCGAGTTCTCCTTCCCAGCTCATGTCTGCAACTTATTGGGACAGCCGAAGAGCACTAAATTGTGTTAGAGAAGAACCTGCAGCCCCTCAGAGAAAGCAGACAAGGAGAAGGGATTCAAGAAAGGTGATGGGGAAGCCTGGTGGGCAGGGGACAGTGTCCATGGTAGTGACTGAGTAAATCATGACAACTGCTGCGTAGCTTGTGGATAAGAGAGTTGATCATAATGAAACGTAGTATAATGTTTAAAATGTCATCCTTAAATGGATTGCAACTGTTTAGATTTGAAAATCTTAATAGCTTTAAGGAGGGAAATTAAGATTTGGTTTAAATGGCAATTACATCAATGATGGAAATTTAAAAAACTTGGATAAAACATTTAAAACTTTTCTTTTAAGCATTTGGACAGGATTCTACGGAGGAAAGCAGGATTGCCTGTTGTTGCTCCCATATATAATTCCCTCAGAAATTCTGAATATCAAAGACAATTTGTATGGAAGACCCCAAAGGAGAACTCCCCAGTTCTTGCGGCCGATCAGGTAGCTTGAAGGATGGGTTGACAGTATTCGGTAACTTTTTACAATGTAGGAATGCATGTTAACATGGGACCAAGACCCTAAAGAAACTGTACCGAAATAGAAAAGAAGTAGAATCTAGGAAAGTGAAAATTTTCCTCAAAATCTGCTTTAAATTGCTGAGTTTGGTTCCTTGTTATTACTTCAAATTTTCCCAGACTTAATTTCCTTTTTCTTCTTTTCTTTGTAAGTATACTCACACCTCATATTCATTTTTTCCTGCACGCTCTTGTATCTTCAAAACCCCAAGAATAAGGGGTGGAATGAAATGCTATTAGTTGTACCAAGAGTAGTCATCTTGTAAGTTATAGCTATTGTGGAGTTATTAGCTTGTTATTTTAGTCATGAATGTTCAGCACAAAAAATTTAACTCACATATGGCTTTTCAGAACTGATAACAGGCATACCTTTGCTTTTTAAAAAACCTACTTACAGAAGTTCTGAGAGATTAAATCTGCTGACAAGATTAGAAATCTTATTTGAGACTTAGAAAATGAAAACTTTGCACCTCTTTGGTTTCTTTGGTTTTTAGGTGAATTGTTTGAGTTCCTTAAACCAAAGATGAACTTGTTATAAATCAGGAGGTTACTTCAGTAGACTTGTGTGCAGACAAAAGAATTGGGTTAAGTCAATGTTGTTTCCTTAGAATGAACAAAATGAGTCATTACCATTGTCTTAAGTATTAGTTTCATCCCTTTCATTGGAGAAGGATCTAAAGGACTCAGATTTGGTATTTCATTTGAAGCCATATCAGTTTCTGAATCCTGTGTATATATTGGAGAACTGTGTGAAGGAAGTGAACTTGTAAATAAGTTCTATTATTCCAAAAGCCTGTTCTCTGAAAAGTTGCTTCATGCAAGTTTATAAGGTAACTGTGCCACCTTTAGTTAAGAAATCCCTGAGGTTATAAAATGCCAAATCAATACAGTCTAGACTTAGATTCTGACTTGATCAAGAAAGAGTAAGTACAAATAAATAGTAAAATCTCCATTTTTATACATTGAGGTTCATACCTTCTATGCTTGTTTTTTCATATTAGAAACTTAAAATTTATAGTAAAAAGGCAAGTCAGACCCTAATATTTGCAAAGAGGGTATTAGAGGAAAAAGATAGAAATGTGAAAAAAGTTTTTCCTTGCCTAATATAAGTTGTTTAAGATTAAAAATTAAATTATAATAAATATTCAAGCTTTCAAAAACAAGTATTTTTCCTTATTGATTGTAGTGAACAAATTCCTAGTTTAATAAATACTTTTTCAGTGTTTAAAATAGTGTTGTAGGAAATGTCTTCCAAAGGGCCTTTCCAGCTTGAAACTGCCGGGATTGGATGACCTTGGTTGGTATTCATCACAACTCCGCGTCATTAGCTGGTTTGACCCCATGTCAGATGATGAATAGATTGTGTTTGGTTGGCATTTCTATTTCCTGTCTAGTAGTCCGTTTCTTTTGTTCTTGTCTTCAGAAGGAGCTAGCACACTGTAGTTCAGTTTAACAGATGTTTGTTAAGATTCCTGTAGTTGTCAGAGTCTATATTCCGTGCTAGGGATACAAAGGCAAAATGTTTGGAGATAGGATGGATTCACTACAGGCCAGGGAAGGTTTTGTGGAGATGCTTGGCACCTCAGTTGATCTATATCCTATGTGAGAGCTTGTGAAAAGGAAAGAGCTAGGGTGAGAGGAGTAATGTTAAGCTCCATGGAACAGTTTGTAGACCAATTTGACTTGAAGGTAGAGTATAAGAAGGGGAGGTGTTGGGAGTAAGCTGGGGAGGAAGTGGCATAAAGAAACAAACAAACTTGGAAGGGCAGGTTGGAGTCAGATTGTGAAGCACTTTAAATACCAGCTCCAGTTTGCGTTATTCCAGAGGCAGTAGGGAGCCACTGAAGACTTTTGAGCACAGGAGTGGCACAATTAGACTTATTTTGGCAACTACTTTGAGGATGGCTTGAAAGGAGAGGCTAGAAGCCAGGAGACTAATTGGAAGGTTCTTGTAATAGTCTGGGCATGAGCTGATGGGGTCCTAAATTAGGTGGCTGGCCAGTGAGTAGGAAGAAGAGATTGGATGTGAAAGATGTAGAAACAATCATAAGACTTGGCAAATGATTGGATCCAGGAGGTAGGAGCAAGGGAAAATCAGGATGATTCCAAAAGTGATGGGGTGATTAGTAGGTGGTGGTATCCTCAAGTAGAAGTAGAGAATTTAGGAAGAAGGTCGGTTTTGGGAAAATCAGTCACTCCATAAGAGCTTATTAAGGGCCTGTGCTAGGAGCTGTTGGATACAGAGACTTCCTGCCTTTGGGAGTTCATATTCTACCAGAGAGCTGTATAAAACATGATCTTTATAGTTGTTGCTGCTGTCATTTGGTCATTTCAGTTGTGTCCAACTCTGTGACCTCATTTGAGGTTTTCTTGGCAGAGACTATGGTTTGTAATTTCCTTCTCCAGTTTATCGTGAAGTCAGAGTGACTTGCCCAGGATCACACAGCTAGAAAGTATCTGAGGCCTAATATGAACTCAGGCCTTCCTGACTTCAGGCCCAATGCTTGATCCACTTGCCACCCAACTGCCCTAATTTTGTTGTTGTTTAGTTTGTGACCCCATTTGGGGGTTTTCTTGGCAAGGATACTGAAGCGGTTTGCCATTTCTTTCTCCAGCTCCTACAGATGAGGAAACTGAGGCAAACAGGGTTAAGTGACTCGCCCAGGGTCACATTACTAGTGTATGAGGCCAGATTTGAACTCAGGTCTTCTTGACTCCAGGCCTAGTACTCTATGCACTGTGCTACCTTGTTTTCCATTAAAACATGGTTACGGATGAGTAAAGGATATGTTTCTGTGTATGTATATGTGTGTACAGGTGATTTCTGGTAGGGCACTAACAACCGGGGAAAGCTGCTTAAAGGAGGTGGCTATCACACTTCACTGTTCCAGGATGAGGAGGGAAAGCATTTCAAGCATGGGGGTAGCATAGGCCAAGGCTCAGAGACAGGAGATGAGTGAGCAGGCTGGTTTACTGCAGGGCAGAATGACTGAGGGGGCGATAGTCTGGGGCCAGATTAGGAAGGGCTTTCAGTGCCAGGCTGAGGAGTCTGTATTTTGTCCCAGGGAGTCACCCCTGTGCTTCAGGAATGTCACTGGCAGCCATGCGGAGGGTGGAGTGGAGAGAGGGAAGGACAGAGCCAGGGAAAATCAGGAGCCTCCTGCAGTGATCCAGGAACGAGATGAATAGGGTCCAGTCTTGGGTAGTGGTGGTGTGAGTGGGGAGAAGGGCATGGATTTAATAGCTACTGAAGGGGCAGCTAGGTGGTGCAGTGGATAAAGCAGTGGATAAATTCAGGTGGACCTGAATTCAAATCCGACCTCAGATACTTGACACTTATGAGCTGTGTGACCTTGGGCAAGTCACTTAACCCTCATTGCCCCCAGGGTCGGGGGGGAGCTACTGAGGAGGGAGAACTGACAAACCTTTGCTGGGGGGACGGGGAGAGTGGAGAATTGCTCCTAAGTTGTGAGCCTTGATGAAAAGACGCTGAGTTCTAATTTGGGCGTTTTGAGTTTGAGATGCCAACAGTTCATTAAGTCTAGGTGGAGATGTCCAGAATCAGTCAAGTAATAAGGAATTATTAAGCGCTGGTTATATGTCAAAAGGCAGTTTTTGATGAGGCTTGGAGAGATTAGGGCTGAAGTAAGGGAGTGAAGAGTAGAAGGCTCAGGTTAGAAATGTGGAGGATACAAGCTGAAAAGGTGGGAGATGGATGACAGTACAGCAACAGAGGCTGGGAAGAGACAGACAGGTAGGATAAATAGGAGCGAGTAGTGTCATGGAAACCGAGGGAAAAGAGTCTGAAAGGGGTTTGAACATGTCAAAGGCTGCAGAAAAGTAGAAAAGGTTGAGAAGTGAGAAAAGACCAAGAGAGATACAGGCAACCATGGAGACATAGGCTTTAGTCGAGGGGTGCAGTAAGAAGCCAGCTTGTACAGGGTTGAGAAGTAAGTAGGAGGGGAGAAGTAGATTGGGGGTGGGGAGTGTGGGATTATAGACGGTCCTTTTTAGGAATTGGCCTGAAAAAAGTAATTGGATCTGTCAGTTAAGAGGTTGTTGGTAATTTTGGATAGAGGTAGGACCTCCCCCACCCCCCACTCCATCCACCTCTTCTTCATTTGGGAAGAAAAGAGCAAACAAATATATATTATATTTTAGCATTATGGTGATGTGCTAACAGCCCTTAACAGTAATTATAATTTAAAGCATTAGTCTGAGAACAGAACAGATGCATTAACACATGCTGATCTTTGGGTATTAGCTTCTTGGCGTGTGAATGGCAGTATAATGGACAACAGGTGCAGCTTTGTGTGCTGTAACTTAATCTCTTATCTGTGTGGTGTAGTGAAAAGTGTGCTAGATTCTGAGTCAGGAGACCTCGGTCCAGTTCCTGGCCCTGCCTTTAACTAGTTGAATAACCTTAGACAAGTTATATTGCTTCTCTGGTCCTCACTTTTCTCATGTTTAAAATTAAAAGGGTAGGATGATTTATCTCTCTGTGTCCTTCTAGCCATAACATTCTGTCATTTTTTTATTGTTTATTATTAGAGATCTAATTTTTGCATGGTTGACCCTTGAAAATAGGAAAAGTAACTTTGATTTTCTCATTTTAAGGTTTTTTTTAGTAAAAATAAATCTGTTCCACCATTCAAAGTTGATGTAACTATCCCTGAAACAGAATACAAGAGGAATTTCAAAGGTTTATCTCCAAACAAAGAGAGAAGACATAAGCATGATTTGAAAGAGAATGAAAATCCCGATATTGACTCCCCTGAGAAGGTATTTATCATTTCTTATCCTTTTTAACTCCCATTTTCTTATATCTTATTCTTATTGGATATATGATGGCTTAGTCTATTGGAAAAATAGTAAATCATAGCTTTCTAGGAGGACAGACAGAATTTAAATAAAGAATAAAAAATATGGTTATAGGAATTGTTGTCCCATTTAGAGCAGAGGTGTAGCAGACAGGATCTCATCCAGTGTAATGCATATGCATTGCTTCAGTATTTTCTTTGGAATATCAGCAATATTAATTACGTCTTAGCAAAGCTTCTCTTCTTTGTACTAAATTCATAATTGATGAAAGTTAAAGTGCTCTGAAACTCAAAAATATAACTGAGCATTTTATAAGTGTTTTAACCCTTTTAAATGTCAATAGTATTTGAATGTGAGCAAGGGCTAACCTTAAAGAAATCGTTTAACTACTTTGAGCTTCTGTTAACACAGTAGTAAAATAAAGTTGAACTCGATGACCCCTGATGTCACTTCTAGCATGACTTCAAGGACCTTGTCATAAGGATTGTCTGCTAAGAGGTAATGAGCTTGCCATCTGAAAGATGTTTCTAGGGATAAACAATCCACATCAAGGCATAAAAAACAAGGGTTCACAGCAGTTGGCTGCATCCTAGAACACGAGCTTGTACTGGGGGTTTTAGATTGAAAACTATTGAAAAGTAGGGACTGTGTTGTTGGCTCGTATTTATGTCACAAGGTTTACCAGTGCCTGGTGTAGAGTATGTGCTTAATGTGTGTCCTCGGAAAAATGTTATTTTAACCCCCAAAGAGCAAAATGTTGAGCATCATGTCGAGATCCTTGGAAATTAAAAAAAAAAAAAACCACAAACCAAAACCCAAAACCATTCTTAGAAAAACATGAAACATCTCTACCTGAAATACTGTGTAAACTGTAACTTTCATCAACCTCAGAAAGCTATAAAAGAAAGAGAAAAGATATAGGGAGAGACAGGTAAACTTATTATTGTTGTCATTGTTATAATAATTATCATGATTTGGATGGATCAGCCTTTGCTCCTCCTTTGGATTAGAGAAATGTTGCTATTTGAGAACAAAGTGGGCCTCCTACCCACAGAATTAGAGTTGGAAGGAATGTTACAGCTCATCTTGGCCAGTCTTCATCGCCTTATTTGGCTTATGATACTGAAACCCAGAAACGACCATGGAAGAGCTAAGGGCTCTCTGGCTTGCGAGGGCATGTGATGGAGTCCGGAATTCAGGAATGTGGTCTGTCGTTAACATGACTTGCTTTCCATGTCCTGAGTTACTGGAATGGTGGCAGGCTCCCTTTTAAAACTTGAATGAGGCAAATCTGTAGCAAATGAAAGGAAATATCAACATTATGGAGGTAATAAAAGGTGTAGACCGCCTCATCCCAAGAAGTGGTCCGGTGCTTTACCCTTGTCCCGGGAAAAAACTTCATCCTTTCCTACCTTTGTACTTTGCTTTTGCCGTTCTCCCTGCTGGGAATGCCTTCCATCTCATCTCTTTTCTAATTACTGTCTATTGTCAAGCTCGCTACTGTCTAGCTCAAATCATAGGTCATCGGATTTAGGTCTGTAAGTGAACTCAGATTACCTGGTCCAACCCTCTTATCTCACAGATCAGGAAGCCTAGTTTTGCATAGTTGAAGTGACATGTCCTAGATCCTTTCTTCTCATAAGATCCTTCTGACCCATCCTATCCTGAAGTGTTTTTTACCTTCCTTTGAGCTCCTATAATACTTATTGGTAACATATGGGAATTAATTAGCCATCATAGCTATTCTATGTTTATCTTAAAATGTTATTTAAATGGCTGTTGTCTTAGAATAGCCATTTATTAATTTTAATGATTGAAATTATGTATTTCAATAGCCATTTATTACTATTATTAATAATAACAAATTGAAATAGTGATTTAAAGCTTATAAGGTAGCTCTTCATAACAATCTTATAGCTATAAGGAAAAAAGTAGAATTTTCATTGTATAGATAAGAAACTGAGAATCCAAAAAATTAAGTCATTTATCCATGTTCACACAACCAGTAAATAAACATTCCATCTCTGTTTGCTGAAATCCTTTTCCTTCAGTGCCTAAATTCAGTAGGTGTTGGGACCCATTGCCCTAAAGCACTATGCAAGGCACAGTGGGGAAGATACAAAGATAACACACTTTCCCTTACTCTCATAGAATTTAGTCTGGCTGGGCTGGACTGGGGATACAACCCTCTTAAACTTCAGTAAATCTGTGATGTCATCCATGCCTTCTTTTCGCTTGTGATTCTTCTCCATGTCTTCCCGTAAATCCTCCTCAGGGTGCTGCAGGCTGCCTCTAGGTCTTTTACAATGCTTTGTTTGCCAGTATAGCAGTGAGGCCATTGGTTGATCTGTTATCCCTTGTGTAACTAGTCCCTCTCCTTTTCTAATTATCCATTTCTTGCATTCAAGTAATGTTCTCTCAACACGTGAGTCTCCATTGTCTCCATTGTCCAGGCTCTTCATCCTCATGGGCGTACAACAGATACATGCTAGAAAAGAATCTAATAAGACAAGTAAAAAGTGCTTGATGAGGTTGAAGGAAGGGAAGGTAGTTGGGGAATCAGGGAAGGCCTTATGGAGGGTACTATATTTGAACTGAATTTCATTGTTTTTCATTTTTTGGTGAGGCAATTGGGGTTAAGTGACTTGCCCAGGGTCACACAGCTAGTAAGTGTCAAGTGTCTGAGGCCAGATTTGAACTCAGGTCCTCCTGACTCCAGGGCTGGTGCTCTATCCACTGTGCCACCTAGCAGCCCCTGAACTGAATTTCAAACTTGGGAAAGGGCAGGGCCATTGAGGGCCAAGGGAATAGTCACGGCACCTGTGTCCCAGTGTGCCCTTGTCATTCCACATTCTTGTACCTTTGCAAAGGTTGTTTCCTCTCCCTGAAATGTATCTCCTTTTTACTTCCATCTCTTAGTTCCTAGCTTCCTGTAAGACTCAGCTCAGGAACCCTCTTCTATGTGAAGAAGCTTGTCTTGATTCTTTTCTCCTGGTCCCTAGACTGACATTTTTAGTGCTTTCTTCCTCTACAGATTTTCTTGTATTCACTTGTCTGTGTTAGATAACCTGTTCTCTAAGTCCCTAAGTTGTGCTGTAAGTACTGACTTGTATTTGGAGCTTCCTCACTGGGAGCTCACAAGTTTGGCCCTCAAAAATCTCTAAACCCTTATCCATGCACTAGCCAGCCATATCCCTTTAGTAACTTTACTCAGGTAAAACACATTTATCAAGTGCATGCCAAGAGCTGTGTTAGGTGATGGGAATGATAAAGGCAAAAATGAAACCTTTTCAAAGGAGACTTTGATGAATGTAAGTTAACACAAGGTAATTTCTGGGAGGCCCAGGGGTGGGGGTGGCCCATTTGGCTCTAGTTGCTTAGGGGTCAGGAAGGGCTTCTGTCACAAGGAGGTTGTGTTGGGGCTGAACTTTTCAGGCATGGTGGACCACCTAGGCAAAGGCACAGTGAGGACAAGGAGCAGCAAGAAAGCCAATAACTGAATGAAAAGGAGTGATATATACTCAGCCTGGAAAGGCAGTGTGGAGCCAGCTTGGATAAAGTGCCAGGCTTGGAGTCAGAAAGACCTGACTTCAGATGTGCCCTCAGACACTACCTGTCTGACCCTGGACAAGTCACTTTACCTCAGTTTACTCATCTATAAAATGAGCTGGAAAAGGAAATGGCAAACCACTCTAGTATCTTTGACAAGAAAACCCCAAATGGAGTCACGAAGAGTAGGACACAACTGAAAACTGCTGAACAGCAAACAACAAAGTCTGGAAAGGCAGCGTGGAGCCAGCTTGGGAACACAAGCCCCCTGAGGGAAGAGACCTGTTTGGTTTTGTCTTTGCATCCCCAAAACATAACAGTACCTTGTAACTATTGAACAAATGTCTGTTGAATTGTAAGTTTAGAATAGATATTATGGATAGAAAGAAGTCCAGTTTGGCTGGTGTGTAGTGCAGGTAGAAAGGTAAGGTACTGGGTCATGAAGTTTTCTTCAGTGTCACATGTTGGGCTTTGGACTCCCTTTAACTGGCATTAGGGGTCCCTGAAGCAGAAGTAGGGTATGGTTAGATCCATGCCTCAAGACTACTCCAGGTGAAGGTGTCAGGTGGTGGAGAGTGGTTAGGAAACTAAGGCAGGATCCAGGTGGGAAGTAGCAAGGCCCAGACTAGGCTAGCTCGGGTCAGAAAGGAGAGAGCAGTCATAGGACTTGATAACTGTTTGGATATGGAAGGATGAAGAAGATAACTGGGGAGATGTGGTGCATTTGATGGGAAAAAGAAGGAATTGGTTTTGGAAGAAAGGAGTAGTTTGGCTTCCTGGTGTTTACTTCCATTTCATTTCAAACACTCATAAATGTAAGACACTGTTCTAGGGAATACAAACACAAGCCCTTAATCCCTTTTCTCAAGGTGCCTACGTTTTACTGGGGGATTAGGAGGTAAAAGGTAATTTGAGAAGGAATTCAGCACTGATGCCTAGGGAGGCGAGGAAACGTTTTTTAGTAGGAGAGATGGCATCTAAGCTGAGCCTTGAAGGAGGCTAATGATTCTAAGAGGGAGGAATTAGGAGAGAATTTCAAGCATGGGTGATACCTTGAAAAGGCAGAGACTGGAGATGAAATACAAAATTTGGGCAGTAGTGGCAACTAGTAGGTCATTTTATCTGACATATAGAGTTTATGAAAGGAAATTATATGAAACAAGTAATTGGGAATCAGATTGTGGAGGGTTTTTTTCCCTTTTTTTTCCCCTGGGCAGTGAGGGTTAAGTGACTTGCCCAGGGTCACACAGCTAGTAAGTGTCAAGTGTCTGAGGCTGGATTTGAACTAAGGTCCTCTCGAATCCAGGGCTGGTGCTTTATCCACTGTGCCACCTAGCTACCCCCATGGAGGGTTTTTAATGTAGACCCATGCCCAAGATGCTTCTGGTACATACAGCCGACTACTTAGGGAATTGGAAATGTGGCCAGCACTCCAGGAGAGTAGTGAGAGCTGGAAAGCTATTTGGGAGATTTATGTCTTATCTCACCAACTGGATGGTAAGCCATCTAAATGAATAATATATCCTAGGATCATAGAATATAGAGCTGGAAGGGGCTTCCGGGGATATCTAGTCCAACCTTCGTTTTACAGATGAGAAAATTGAGGCCGAGGAAGGCTTCAAACAAGTAATAAGCCTCAGGGGTGAGATTTGAATTTAAGTCATCTCACTTGGGGGTAGATGGTACAGTGGAGAAAGTGCCAAACTAATCTTCCTGAGTTCAAATCTGGCCTTACACACGGACTAGCTGTGTGACCCTGGGCAAGTCACTTAATCCTGTTTACCTCAGTTTCCTCATCTGTAACATGAGCTGGAGAAGGAAATAGCAAACCATTCCAGTATCTTTGCCAGAAAACCTTCAAAACTGGATCAGGAAGAGTGGAATATGACTAAAGTGACCGAACAACAACATCTCTCTCAAAAAAAAAAAAAAAAAGGAAAAAGGAAAAAAACCCTAAAACTCTCCCTTGAAACAAGTATAATTACATAAAACAAATCACACATATTAATTTTCTCAAAAATTATCTCATTCTACATCTTTTAGAAATCACCACTTTGGCAAGAGATGGGAGCAAGCTTTGTCATCAGTCTTTTGGTGTCATGACTGGCCATTGCCCTAATTAGAGTTGTTTAAGTCTTTCACAGTTTTTTTTTTTTTTTACATTGATGATTATTAATTGTTCTCCTGGTTCTGCTTTTTTCACTCTGTATCAGTTCATACAACTCTCTTAGGTTTTTCAGAATCCATGCATTTAATCATTTCTTTTTTTTAAGGAGCTATTTCAATAATTTCTTACAGTACATTCTTATAGTATATCATATTACATTATCACTGCGCCACCTAGCTGCCCCTTATTTGTCCTTCATTCTTGAAGAGGACCGTGACATGGGGGATCATGATGTCATGACTTCCACTGAATTGGGTTTAAGTGAGGGAGGGCCATGCAAGGTCACCAACCTCACTCTCTCCTCCAGAGCCATCTGGGCCCAGTGGCAAAATATTTCCTAGTAAGGAAATTCAATCCAGTAAACGTTATCGTCTTATATGTTTCCTTCTCACCAAGTATTAACTAACAGCAAATCTTCTCTCCCCTACAAGTAATAATAATGATTTAAAGTATGCTTAACAGGTTGCTTTAATTTTATTTCAGTTATCCATCTTTTTTGGAAAAGACTATCCATCTATGTGGCATCAGGGGTTGTTAAACCATCCTGGTCAGTGATTTTCCCAAAATGTAGCTCCAGATATGGTATCATTTCCTGACCAGCAAAGATTTTGGATGTGGGGTTTTTTTTTGATAGAAATTTAGGCTGATGAGCACAGTGTATGATATTTTGCTTCTGGCCAGACAACTGAAGACAACCCCTGATGCCGAATCGTACAGGAATGGCCTGAAATATTAGTAAAGATGTGTGTGCTGTCCTGTAGGCTCTGCCTTGAAACTTCTGCTATCGATAGAGCACTGGGTTAGAGTAATGAGAAATCTGACCTAGTTTAACAATTCATCATTTCTATGTCTTTTTTGTGGTGGTTCAGACACAGTTTCATGCTTAAAAATATAAATTTATGTGTATACAAACACACATGGATATAGAGAGTCTTTAATAAAGGCATTTTATTATTTCCCAGTTACACGTAGAGATAGTTTCCAACATCTGTTTTTATAAGATTTCCAATTTCCAATTTTTCTCCCTCCCTCCCCATCTCCCCATAACAGCGGGTAATCTGATATAGGTTTATATGTATATATGTATATATATATATGTATATACATATATATATGTATATATATATATGTATATGTATATGTATAATAACATTAAACATATTTCTCCATTAGTCATGTTATAAGAGAAGAATCAGAGCAAAAAGGAGAAACCTCAAAAAAGAAAAACAACAGCGCCCCAACCAAAAGAAATAGTATGGTTCAACCAGCATCCATATTCCACAGTTCTTTTCTTTCGATAGATAGTCTTTAACAAAAAAGATGGATAACAAATAAAATTAAAGCAACCTGTTACTAGATGCAAAGCAAGTAGGAAAGAAGTGAAAGGGAAAAGGCGTACATAGTGCTAATAATGGTCCTAAAAATATTCAGAATACCAGGTTTTTAGGTATTCTTTTTAAAAAAAGCAAAACAATCCCTACATTCAAAATCTTTGCTGGTCAGGAAATGAAACCATATCTGGAGCTACATTTTGGGAAAATCACTGACCAGGATGGTCTAACAACCTTCTGTAAAACAAACTTCATAGTTCTGTTTGGTGTTGGTGCTTAGCTTTAATTCTTGAATGAATAAAACAAGCTAAATCTATCTTCTTCCTATAGACATATTATGATATAAAATCTAGCATTGTAGAATTCTAAAATCTTCTAATACAATCTTTTAAAAACTAACACTATTTAAATTATTTCAATTTCAGAGCAGTAAAAAAGAAAATTTATCAAAACAGAGGGAAGCAGAAATGGAACCAAAAGACAAAATGTCTCCCCATAAATATCAAAGGTTTGGGCACATGTTTTAGAACAAAAATATCATTCCTTTTAGACCTTGGACTTGGCAAAATGTATTTACTCTTGTTTTCTTTGTACTAGGAAAGCAAACACTGAATATAGAACTAAATTTTTGTCCCCGTCTCAGTATTTATACAGAGATGGAGCTTGGAAACGGGTGAGGGAAAACACGCTGAATCAGGTGAGTGTTTGTAAGCTTAGGTTTTCTTAAGGATACAGAAATGTTACATTCTTGAGGCCTTAGTGATGGAATATGGAATGACAAGTGTATAGCACCCTGTAAAATTGTGTCATGAAAAATAGAGCATGGCCCTGGGGTGTGATCGGCAGGTTTGGACACAGGGGTTTAAAAAGGGTCTGAAGCCCTTTCTCCTTCTTGCACCTGTCTGGGTTCTTCCATGTCTGAGGAAACAGCTTAGATCCTCCTTGCCCCTGCAGAACAGTTAGAGTGCAGCCGTCATTTGTAGAGGCTCCACAGCGACACCCACTGGAAAGGTACCAGTGGAGTCTGGAGTCTGGATCAGGGAATAGGAACTCCTGTGATCTGACAAAGGTTCTGCGGGTGGGTTGTAGAGTCCCTCTCAGAATTGAAAGCTGGCAAGAAGCCATGTGCAGCCATGGGGTGAAATGCAGGCCAGGAGAGCATTAGGATCGCTGACAAATTGTAGTTACTAGTCGGGGTTCTCTGCTTTCACTGTACCTGCGTGTTTTACAATTGAAGTAGAGGCCTAGCAGTTCAATTTAGAGCAGAAATTTATTGGCATAGTTACCCAAATCGGTTATCAGTCTGAGATGGGAGTTTGGGGAGGATTCTGTCCTGCAGCAGCATATTGGAAGCCAGTCCATTCCTGGGGGATGGAGCAGAGACAGCATATCGCAGGCTTTGTGCACAAAGCCCCATTTTCCTCCTGTTCTAATAACTGGGGCCTCTGGGAAGCAGAAGGTGGCTGTCTTAGCTGGAGCTAACAAGACCTAGACTCCTTCTTAGGAAGTGAGCTTCTTGAGAGGAGAGGTTGTTCCATTCTTTGTTTTTATATGTAATACCTGGCACATACTTGGTGCTTAATACATGCTCTTGATTGATCCTGATGCCTTCTATTATTACCAAAGGTTACACACAACCCTCAGGTTGCATTTCACAAAAGGGTAATCTCTTTTCCCATTCAGATCTTCCCTTTATGTTAATTTTGGCATGACTTCACTTTTTAAAAATCAGAAATGGGCATGAGTTCTATAGAAGGAAGGCAATTGAAATAAAATACTTATGTTTTCTTAATTGAGCTTCACGACAACTCTGTAAATAAGTACTTTTATTATCCCCATTTTATAAAATAGGAAACTCAGTCTGAGAGAGGCTAAGTGACATGTATAGATAATGGCATTTTCCAGGAGTTCAGAGGAAGGTGACACTATTGGTGGGCTGCTGGGGGTCAGGGAAATTTTAAGAAAAGGTTTAGGAGACTCCCTTTCGGAAGTCTAGTGGACACGTTCTCAGAATGGTATTTTTTAACTGTATAAAATAAAATGCATAGGATTGTAAAGGAAAATGATTGTTGAAATAGCTGTCAAAATTTTTTTACAATCCATAAATTCCAGGATCCTAGGTTAAAACTTGTGTTCTAAAGGTTGTAGATTCTTAACTTGATAGAACATTTCTTATTTAGGTAAAATAAGACTGGTGAGTCTATCAGGCTATTCAGCTCTTAATTTTACATTTTCAGGGAACTTAGAGGGAGGTAATTTTTTAATGAAGGACCAATATTTTTTTCTTTTCTTTTGTTTTCTTTTCTTCTTTTCTTTTTTTTTTTTTCAGTGGGGCAATGAGAGTGAAGTGACTTGCCCAGGGTCACACAGCTAGTAAGTGTCAAGTGTCTGAGGCCAGATTTGAACTTAGGTCCTCCTGAATCCAGGACTGGTTGCTTTATCCGCTGCACCACCTAGCTGCCCCGCCCCCCCAATATTGTTTTTATGATTCTTTAAAGGAGAAAACTCCCAGTGTCTTTGTATTAATATAGTTTATCCTTTTTTTTTATATGAAAGGGCTAATTTTTATTTTTATTTTTTTGCGGGGCAATGGGGGTTAAGTGACTTGCCCAGGGTCACACAGCTAGTAAGTGTCAAGTGTCTGAGTCAGGATTTGAACTCAGGTACTCCTGAATCCAGGGTCAGTGCTTAATCCACTGCGCCACCTAGCCGCCCCCTAGTTTATCCTTTTAATGAAGATTTCTGAGTGGGTAGAAAATCATGATATTGCAGTAATTGCTACCACTGGTGGTTATAAACATTTTAAATAAATAGTATAGTTGGCATCTGTCCCAAAGGCTGTTAAGGTGAAACAGCATAAAAAAGAAAATGAATTCTAAAAAGAAAAGGGTACCAGAGATTCTTTGTGAAAGGAGACATATGTTACCAGGCATGAGACTACTGAAAATAGAAGAAATTCTAGCTGTGTTGACTCTCATGTATATATAAAATGTGAGGGGTTTAAGTTACATTTTTAATTTGCATTTAATGTAGTTTGTTCTTTTTAACTTTTTCTTTTAAACATGGATTTTTTTTTTCAGATTGCTCTGATTTGGTGGTTGGAAAACTAAGACGTGAATAGAAATAAATGCTGTTTGTGTTTAATTTATATATTATATGATGTAAGCAGAATATGTTGGATGAGCCTGAGAATTCTTGGACTTCTTGTTGGAATTCTCAGTGAAAGTTTTAACTCTTCTAATGAAATTGGCTGTAGGGACAGTGTGATGGAAAAGAACACAGCATTACTGCTTTTAGTTACTCTGACGTATGCATTATAACAGTCACAGAATCATAGCTTGTTTGAACTTGAAAACATCCTCCTGCTCCCTCTGTAGATGGATACCATAGTACCTGCCTCACAGGCTTGTCATGAGAGTCTCTCAAGTGAAGTGCCTCGTAAACCTTATGCCACTCTGTACAGGTCAGGACATCATTACCTAGTCCATCGTTCTTGTTTTGCAAGTGGGGAGAGAGAGGCCCAAAGGGGCTAAGTCATTTGTCCAAGGTCACACAAGTAGACTTGAACCCATGTCTTCTTATTTAAGGTTCACTGTGTTTTCCACTATTCAAGAAACCTAATTTGGGAGATTTGTAATTCTTGTAATTGTGGTTATTTTTAATTAAAATGAACTTTAAGATTCTGTGGGATAAAAATCAATGTAGACCATTGCAACAGATTACTGATGATACACTGACATAATTCATAAAAATTATGTTTAAATGAGTTGGAGGCATTAAATATTATATACCCATGACAAATAGAATTAGATTAACTAACAGTAGAAACCTTGTTAAAAAAATAACATCAGGGGCAGCTAGGTGGTGCAGTGGATAGAGCACCGGCCCTGGAGTCAGGAGGACCTGAGTTCAAATCCAGCCTCAGACACTTAACACTTACTAGCTGTGTGACCCTGGGCAAGTCACTTAACCCCAATTGGCTCACTAAAAAAAAAAAAAATAAATAACATCTGCGTTAGGTAATAATCCTTGGTTTAGTGAGAGATCCTATAAATCACTTTATACATAGGAGACATGTTTCCCTTGCAATATAACTTAACTGGACTTTTTAAAAATCACAGGATCTTTTCATGTTTAAACTACATGAGTATTTTGGTAGAATTGGACAATAGGAAAAAAGTTCTGGAAAAGAATGTTACTTTTAGTGTATCTGTTCAGTGCATTAGACTAATGGTAGTGCTTTTCATATAAGACATTTATGGGGATAATCATTGAATATTAGAGATTTTCTCCAACAGAAGAGCAAATTCTTTTTTTTAAAGTAATAAACATTTTGATTTATAGTTTTGAGTTCCCATTTTTATCCCTCCTTTCCCTCCCTCCCTTCACCCTTCCCTGAGGTAGTAAGGAATCAGATATGGGTTATACATATCTAAAATATTACCATATTATTAGTCATTTTGTACAAGAAAACTTAAATAAAAGAAAAAAATGAAAGAGTGAAAAATAGCATGCTTCAGTCTGTGTTCCATCAATGTCTGTTCTTTCTTTGGAGGTAGATGGTACGCTTCATCAATAGTCAGAAGAGCAAATTCTTAAAACCGAAGATGAGTGCTGCTCAAAGAGCAGAGAAACTCTCCAAGTCTCTGGTTCTGCTTCTTTTGGACTTGATGGATTCTCTAGAGATTTGACATGCTCTTTCCCCCTTTACTTTCCCCAGAGCTCTGCTGCAGGGCTGTGAATATATTTCTCCCATTGCTTCAGTGATACCAGACTTCCTTACTTGGTTTTTAGTTTAAATAGGTTAAAAAAAAAAGACTAAATGCAGTCCTTCTAGGTGGAAGGAATGGTAAATATAAAAATAAAAAAGGTGATTTAGTGTCTTATTCCTTTAGCTTCTATTCTGTGCTATGATTAAAAACCACATAATTTTAAAGGTCTTAAAGTTGGTTTTTTTTTCTTTTTGGTGGGGAAATTGTATAATGGAGGCATATATTTTAAAAACGGCTTCGAACAGTACTTAGGGATAAGCCAACAGGTGGCAGTGTAATGCAAACAAAGGATTTCAAACAACAGAAAAGTTCCTAAAGTCATTTTTTATTCTAAAGGACACAATTAAGCTCGTAGAAAAAAGTACATTATGAACATCTTTTAAAGTATTCATTTTTATGTCCTGTCCTTTCCTGGTGTGTATAATGTATTGCAGTTTAACCCCAAGCCACATACTGTGAAGAAATAGCCCTCTTTTTCTTAAAGAGCTCTCTCACAGACTAGTTCAGGAATTCAGAGAAGGGATTTTTCTTATCAGGGAGCCTGGGGGTTGGGACAGCAGCACATAAAAGCTGAAGATGCTTTGTTGTGTGGGGTGGAAAGGTCCTTAGACTTGGACCTGGACAGGAGACTGAGATTTGAGTCTGTCTCTGCTGCTCAGGAGTTGGGCTGGTGACTTCACTTTCCTGAGCCTTACTTTCTTTATCTCCAAGATGGAGATTGTGGTAAGCAGGACTGTTGTAAGAATCAGATGGAATAATGGGTGGAGACTGCTTTGTAACTTTAAAGCCCTCTGTCAGGGTAAGTGCTTATTATGTGTATTGGAGTATTCAGCAGTTTGGGCATTTGCTCACCCTGAACAAATGGAAATGTATAACCCTGGTAGAGCTAATAGGTTGATTGACAGAATCAGGATCTGAAAAGAAGGGTTCTGGGCTAGAACAGTTTGTAGCTTGAGAAGGAAAGAAGAAAGGAAGCAAGTATTTGTTAAGCACCTACTGCATACCAAACACTGTGCTAAATGGTTAAAAACAGTCTCTCATTTGACCCTCACGACAACCCTGGGAGGTAGGTGGTATTATCATCCCTACTTTAGTGCTGCAGGAACTGAGACAGAGGGTTAATGACTTGTTCAGAATCACATAATTAATAAGAGTCTGAGGCTGAATTTGAACTTGGCTTCCTGGATGCAGGCCCAGTGCTGTGTGCATTGCACCACCTAGCTGCCTCTAGCCACAGGTCTGCAGACTTGTTTTTCCGTGTTCTGGTAACTTTATTTCAATGTAATTGATTCCCTTTGTAATCAAATATTTTTTGTTTTATGCATTTAAAAACATCACTCTGAGAAAGGGTCCATAGGTTTCACCAGACTGACAAATGGGGGTCCATGCTACACAAGAAAGATTAAAAATCCCTTTGCTAGAATAATCAGCTTAACTGAGTAAGATGAACTTGAATAACGATCAATGTAGCATTTTAAGTGAGTTCAAATGTCTCTATCTATGAAACATAAATATAAATACATACGTATGTGTATCACAGAGTTGAGGTGAGCCTGCTTAGATAGAAGTCTTTCTGGAAAAAGACTTGGGGGTGAGTGTCATTATGAGTGACCAGTGTGATATGGCCCCCTCCCCAAACCCCTCCTGTAACGTTGGGTTGTGTTCAGTGCTGCTGAGCGGCTAGGACCAGGGAGATGATAATTCTGTCACGCTCTTGCTTGCTCTTGACCACCTTTGGGGTATCATGTTCTGTGCTTGGAGCCACCGTTTAGGAAGAACGTTGATAAGCATGGGAGCATCCAGGAGAGCATGGTCAAGACGGTGAGGGGCCTAGAAGGACTGGATGAGGACCTGGGAATGTTTAGCTTTGAGAAGGGGAGATTTGGGGGCAAGATCATCATTTAAGCATTTGTTCAGTGCATACTGTATGTCAGGTAATGTGCTAGGAGCTAGAGATGCAAACAACAAAAATGTCACAATCCCTTTCCTCAAAGAGCCTGAGATTTATTATGTATGTACCAAGTACATGCAAGATATATTTGTTTTCTTTTTCATTTTTTTTTGGGTGGGGCAGTGAAGGTTAAATGACTTGCCCAAGGTCACACAGCTAGTTAGTGTCAAGTGTCTGAGGCTGGATTTGAACTCAAATCCTCCTGAATCCAGGGCTGGTGCTTTATCCACTGCACCACCTAGCTGCCCCAAAATATGTTTTATTTAAAAAAATTTTTTTTTTTTTCGGTAGGATCAGGGGACGACCCCAACAGCTAGGAAGGTCAGGGCCTCATTTTGGAGATGGCCTTTGAAAGAAAACAGTTTCTGGGAGGCAGAGGTTGGGAGAGAGGGCATTCCCAGCATTTGGTCCTATCTGTGTGTAGGCATGGTGATGAGAGATTGCAGTTTTCTGTGTGAGGAATAGCAACACGGCCAGTTTGGCCAGATGGCAGAGTACGTGAAGCAGAGCAGTCATAATAAAGCTGGAAGGAGATTGGACTCAGTTTCTTACCCCCCCCTCACCCCCCCCCCCCGCCCCATCTTAATAGTATTTTTTTTCCAGTTACAAGTAAAGATAGTTTTCAACATTCTTTTTTTTTTTTTTTTTAGTGAGGCAATGGGGGTTAAGTGACTTGCCCAGGGTCACACAGCTAGTAAGTGTTAAGTGTCTGAGGCCGGATTTGAACTCAGGTACTCCTGACTCCAGGGCCGGTGCTCTATCCACTGCGCCACCTAGCTGCCCCCAACATTCATTTTTATAAGATTTTGAGTTCGGAATTTTCTCCCTTCCTCCCTTCCCTCCCCCTTCTCAGGACAGCAGCCAATCTGATACAGGTTATATATGTACAGTCATGTTAAACCTATTTCCACAATAGTCATGTTGTAAAAGAAGAATCAGAACAAAAGGGAACAAACCTCAAGATAAAAGTAAAAATAGTAGGCTTCAATCTGCATTCAGATTCCACAGTTTTTTTTCTGGACGCGTATAGCATTTGGTTGGACCCGGTTTTTAAAGGGCTTTAGGAAGCTAGATAGAGGAGTTTGTATTGATCCTAAAAGTAATGGGAAGCCCCTGGAGTTTACTGAATCAGGCAGGTCCATAGTCAGGTGCCCTTCATGTGAGGAATGCTTCTTTGGTATCATTGTGGAGAAGGGAGAGCCATGTCCACATAATTGAAGGCCTACCCTTTGGAGAAAAGGATTAGGTGTATTCTCCTTGGACCCACAGGGTGGAAGTAGGGGCAGGGGCTGGAAGTTGCAGAGGTAGATTTTGGCTTGTGAGGAAAAACTTGCTGCCAGTTAGAGCTCTCCTATAGCGTATACATGTCTTAGAAGGCACGGATGGGATCTGCCCCACCAGAGGGCTTCAGTCAGAGGCTGGCTGACCACTGGGGAAGGGTTGTTGCCGAGAAGATTTTTATTCAGTTCTGAGTTGGACCTAATGACCTCCAACGGCCCTTCTATCTCTGAGATTTTGGGGAATAGTGTTGGGTCAATTCTATGTGTGTCCAAAAGTGAGGGTGATGCTTGATGTGTGATTGATTGGTTCCCAGTGATGATAATACGGTGTTGTCACACTGATGTATTTCAAATGTGTTTTCTGTGTTCCTCCTCCTAGGGTTCTCAAAACACTTTAAATGCCCTGTGGTACGCTGAGGTTGGTTGCTTCGGAGTTTTTAAAACAATCTAATGCATAGAATATTTGTGCAAGCTCAGACTGAAAATAAAATAGACTCCAAAATTGCTGTCTTCTTAGTTGCTACATGATCTTCCTGCCTGCTGAATGAATAACGAGCACTGTGCTTTAGCTTGATCCTTCTCATTTCTGCCTCAGAATGCACAGTCATGTAAATGTGGCGAATTTTTCTTTTCTTTTTTTTTCCTCTTCATTTCGTGGCCTAATTCGTGCTGTGGATGTTCAGGATTGTCTGTCTTGTGCTTTTTTATATAAGTAACAAAACAGATTTTTTATAATGATGCGTGACATCTGGATTCTTCCTGTCTAGGTCAGAGAACTTCGAGAGAAAGCAGAGTTTTATAGGAAACGGGTACTTGGGACACATTTTTCCCGGGATCATCTGAACCAGATTCTCTCTGATAACAATTGCCTATGGGATGTCTCTTCTGTGTCCAGCTCAGAAGGCACTATTAGTAACAACATCAGAGCCCTAGATCTTGCTGGGTGAGAGCCCTTTTAGATAGTGAAACAATTCATTATAGTTACAAAACTGGGATTAAAAGAAATGGAACGATTATATCAGAAAATGACACCTATCACTCAGACTTAACTGTACTAAAGTATTACTCATTTAATAGCTTAAAGTTATGTTTAATTTTTTAGTGCACAGAATAAAACTGGAAGGTAAGAAGTGAATTTGATGTATTTCTTTTGGAATTTTTTATAATTTGGGGATCAAATATTAATTTTTCTGGAATAGATGTCAAAGCATTTGAAAAGTAAAAATCACTTGAGATCTTGTTGATTCAGAAGTGAATGCCAATAAATAGGCACCAGAGAACATGTGCCATAGGAAGTAGGAGCAGACACACTTCTGACCCGCCCACCAGAAGAGCACAGGGTCTCCTTGCTCTCTATGGGTGCAGATTGAACGATGTATAAACATTTGCCACGTCCCTGGATGGAGTTTTCCTCATTTTCAGACCTGTTTGTGCCTTTAAAATGAGTCCTTGTACGGGAAGACTTTGTAACAGTGCAGGTGGCCATCTGGGCCTCGTGACTTGCCAGTGCTGTGTATGAGCTGTTGTCAGTGTGGGTTTTTGGGCCTGACTTCACAAGTGGATTTTCATGTGACTACTACTGCGACTGCAACATGCAACTAATTGCTTTATTATCTAAATTTTGGGTAAACTCCAGATGACTGCTTTCATTTACTGTTGTTTAAAGCGAATCTATTTGTATACATTACTCCTTGTCCTTTGTATCCATTGCAGTAGCATAAGATATTGAAAATATGTATATATACATACATCTATATGTATATATCAATACACACATTATTTAGATATAGGTATACATAAATAATGTATATTATGGATAATGGAGGGGAATAAGCTGGAATAAAATTATTTCAAAATGAGAAGCTACATTATTAGCTTATAATTAAATTGTTTTGGTTATACAGAGTTCCTGCAGGTCACAAGGCATTGCAGAGCCATGATTCCAAAAAAATAGCTGAAGAAAGGCCACCTTTGGCAACACAATGCCAGAAAGATACAACAGAACAATTGGGTGTGTCAGATGCTCCCACCCTCCCCGTTAGAAGAAGACTGGCTTGGGATGAAGGCAACACGGGTGATCAGATACAGAGAAGAATGCAAGAAGAGAAAGATGAAAATGACAAGCAGGATGGTGTTGAGAAGGACAAGGAATTAGAAGAAAATGATAGTGATGCCAGGAGAGACAGGATCCAGGAAGGGTGAGCATTTTTATTGCTATTATAGCAAGTCACTTTTTCTCTACATTGGACTTTATAGTTATGTACTTAGTTTGATGATTAATATGTAAGAGGCAAAAGATTTATTTGATAGTCCATTTTGTTAGCAATCAAGTAAAATGTCTGTTAAATTTTGAAATTTGTAGATAGATCGCAGCCTATTTTGCATAAACATCATACAATAGGGTTCCTTTATATGACATTGCTAAGGTTAAGAATTTGGCTCAGTTATTTCCTGTGGAACACTGAACTCCCCTACAGTTCGGTTGTCCTGTGGTCCTTTCCCCATAATTGGAGTTCCTTGTTTCCTTTGATTACGTTTTTAAGTTAGCATGGGGCTGACTTCCGATGCCAAGATGGCAGAGTGAGGATGTAATGCTCCGAAGCGCTCCCACATTTGCTCTCCAAACCAATGGAAAACTGCCTCAGAATCATTCCAGGATCAGGGAAGCAGCTTACCAGCCTGGCAGGAAAGGTCTGTTTTACCTGGGTGGGGGGAAGTGAAGTATGAGAGCAGCAGCAGCAGCAGCAGCAGTTTCTAGGCTCACAGCAGGGAGCCTGAAGCAGGGCTCTGAGCCTAGGGTAATCCACTAGGGAGGCCCCACCAACCTGCAAACCAGCAGCCCCCTAGATAAGTGAGTAGTCTGGGCAGCATAGCAGGGACCATCACCAGCCACCCCTCTCCCAAGGCCTTGACTCCACTGCTGACCAGTGGTGAAGCCCCGCCCAAAGCTGAGCAACAGCAAGTTCTCGCCCCTGGGCCCTAACAGCAGAGAGACTCTTTTTCCATAGCAAACCAGCAGCAGGGGGCCCAACTTGGGCAGATCTGAAACAAAATTATTCCTCCAGGGCCTGTTAACAGAGAAGCCCTGTTAACATAGCAACCCAGAAGTAGGGCACCACCCCTTGGGCAGACCAGCAACAAGAGCCCTCCTCCAGAGCCAACCACCAGAAAGACTCTGTCAGCTATAGCAACCCGGCAGCAGGGCACCACCTCTGGGGAAGGCCAGCTCACACCCAGGGGAGGCTAAAAGGAGGACCAACCCTCCAATACCAGTCAGAAGGGAAGCTTACTCTACAGAGAAACCAAGTGGCTAAGCCCTGAAGTCCAGTGAAAGCTCCCAGTAAGACCCAGAGTCTCAGCACAAAAACTAGGGATAGTGTAGAAATAGAGCCCAGTTCTCTTATAATAACACCAAGTCACATAAAGGGCATAAAATTGAGCAACCCCCCCCCCCCCAAATCTTGACTATAGAAAGTTACTATGGTGATAGGGAAGATCAAGGCATAAACTTAGAGGAGGACAATAGTAACAAAATGGCTAAAGGTGACGCTTTAAAGAAAAATGTAAATTGGTCTCAGGCCCAAAAAGAATTCCTGAAAGTTTTTAAAAGAACTTTAAAAAGCAAATTAGAGAAGTAGAATCAAAAATGGGAAAAGAAATGAGTGTAATGCAAGAGAACCATGAAAAAAGAATCAATAGCTTGGGAAAATATATTAAAAAAATTACTGAGGAAAATAACTCCCTAAAAAACCAGAATTAGCCAAATGGAAAAGGGAAGTGCAACAGGTCACTGAAAAAAAGAATTCTTTAAAAATTAGAATTGAACAAATGGAAACCAATGACACTATGAGATATCAAGATATGATAAAACAATAAAAAAAAATAAAGAAATAGAATAAAATGTGAAATTTCTCATTGGAAAAATAACTGACCTAGAAAATAGATCTGAGAGAGATAATATAAGAAATATTGAACTACCTTAAAGCTCATGATCAAAAAAGCACCCCCCAAAACCTGGACAATATCTTTCAAGAAATAATCAAAGAAAACTTCCCTGATAAATTAGAACCAAAGGGCAAAATAGAAATGGAAAGAATCCACTAATCACTGCCTGAAAGAGATCCCAAAATGAAAACTCCCAGGAACATCATAGCCAAATTTCAAAGCTCACAGGTCAAGGAGAGAAAGTATTGCATGCAGCCAAAAAGAAACAATTTGGGGCGGCTAGGTGGCGTAGTGGATAAAGCACCGGCCCTGGATTCAGGAGTTCCTGAGTTCAAATCCGGCCTCAGACACTTGACACTTACTAGCTGTGTGACCTTGGGCAAGTCACTTAACCCCCATTGCCCCGAAAAACAAACAAACAAACAAACAAACAAACAAAAACAAAACAAAACAAAAAAGAAACAATTCAAATATCAGTCAGAATTACACAGGATTTGGCAGCTTCCACATTAAAGAACCATAGGGCTTGGAATATGATATACTGAAAGGCAAAGGAGTTAGGTTTATAACCAAGAATCACCAACCCAACAAAATTGAAAATAATCTTTCAGGGGAAAAATGGATATTTAATGAAATAGAGGATTTTCCAGCATTTGTGATTAAAAGGCCAGAGTTGAATAAAAAATTTGACCTCTAAATGCAAGACTCAAAGGAAACATAAAAAGGTAAAAAAGAAATAAGAAAGAAAAAAATGTAAGAAATTCCATAAGGTTAAAAACTATTTATATTTCTATATGACAAGATAATATTTGTAAATCTTAACCAGTTAGAAGAAGTATATGTAGAGAGGATGTGGTTTTAAGGTGACATTGGTGGTATGATAATATTTATAATTCTTTAACATTATTATAAAAGTAATAAGAAGGAGTATATGTAGACAGAGTATATGGTTATAAGGTGACATTGATGGGATGATACTCCCAAAACAAAGAGGTCATAAAGAAATTGCATGGAAGAAGGAGGGGGAAATTGAACGGGATAAATTGTCCCATAAAAAAGAGGCATGAAAGAACTATTATAATGGAGGGGAATATGGGGGTGGGGAGGATTGGGAGGGTAAAGATTAAACCTTACTCTCATCAAAGTTGACTCAAAGAGGGAATAACATATACACTCAGTTGGATATAGAAATCTATCTTACCCTATAAGAAAGTTAGAAGGGGGAGGCTGGACCAGTAGAAAGGAGGGGATATTGAGGGAGGTGGTGATCAGAAGTAAAACACTTGTGAGGAGGGAAAAAGTGGGGGGATAAATAGGCAAAATAGCATGTAGAGAAATAAAGTTATTATAACCACATGTGAATGGGATGAACTCACCCATTAAACAGAAGTGGGTAGCAGAGTGGATTAGAAACCAAAATCCTGCCATATGTTTATGTGAAACACATTTGAAGTAGAGAGATAACATACAGGGTAAAGGCAAGGGGCTGGAACAGAATCTTTTATGCTTCAACTAAAACAAGGGAATCTGGGGTAGCGATCATAATTTCAGGCAAAGCAAAAGTGAAAATAGATCTAATTATAAGAAATAAAGAAGGAAACTATATGTTCCTGAAAGGTACCATAGACAATAAAGTCATATCAGTTCTTAACATATATGCACCAAATGGTATAGCATCTGAATTTTTGAAGAAGTTGAATTAGTTACAGGAGGAAATAGATAATAAAACTATACTAGTGATTATACCTATATAACCTGTATCAGATTACTTGCTGTCTTGGGGATGGAGAAGGGAAAGGAGGGAGGGAGAAAAATTTGGAACTAGAAATCTTACAAAAACAAATTTTGAAAACTATCTCTACATGTAACTAGAAAATAATAAAATACTTTTATGATAAAAAAATAAAACTATACTAGTGGGGGACCTTAACTTTCCCCTCTCAGAACTAGATAAATATAACCAAAAAATGAACAAGAAACAAGTTAAGGAAATGAATAAAATTCTGGAAAAGTTAGATATGATAGATCTCTGGAGAAAATTGAATGGGAATGGAAAGGAATATACCTTCTTCTCAGTGGTACATGGGGCTTACACAAAAATTGACCGTGTATTAGGGCATACAAACTTCACAACCAGATACAGAAAAGCAGAAATAGCAAACACATCCTTTTCAGATCATAATGCAATAAAAATTACATTCAATAATGGATAATTGAAAAAAGAGATTAAAAATCAATTGGAAATTAAATAATATGATCCTAAAAACCAAGTGGGTCAAAGAACAAATCATAGAAATAATAAAAAAAAAAGAAATAATCGATTATTTCACTGAACAGAATGATAATGGATGAGACAACATATCAGAATTTATGGGTTGCAGCCAAAGTGGTACTTAGGGGAAAATTTATATCCTTTACTTCTCACATCAATAAAATAGATAAAAAGCAGATCAATGAATTGGGCAAGCAACTAAAAAAGCTAGAAAATGAACAAATTAAAAATCTCCAATTAAACACCAAATTGGAAATCCTGAAAATAAAAGGAAAGATTAATAAAAATTGAAAATAAGAAAACCATTGAATTGATTTTAAAAAACAAAAACTAGAAGGTGGTTTTATGAAAAAAAAACTAATAAAATAGATAAACTGTTGGTTAATTTGATCAAAAAAAAAAAGGAAAGAAGAAAACCAGATTACTAGTATCAAAAATGAATGAAGAGGAAATTAAGACAATTGTTAGGAACTATTTTGCCCAATTATATGCCGATAAATTTGCCAATCTAAATGAAATGGATAAATATCTACAAAAATATAAATTGCCCAGATGAACAGAAGAAGAAATAAAATACTTAACTCAATTTTAAAAAAAGAAATTGAATGAGCCATCAGTGAACTTCCTAAGAAAAAATCCCCAGGATTCACAAGTGAATTTTACCAAACAATTAAAGAATAATTAATTCCAATACTATATAAGTTATTTGAGAAAATAAATGGAGTCCTATCAAATTCTTTTTATGAGACAAATATGGTGTTGATACCCAAACGAGGAAGAGCCAAAACAGAGAAAGAAAATTATAGACCAATCCCCCTAATGAATATTGATGCAAAAATTTTAAATAAAATATGAGCAAAAAGACTATAGTAATACATCACAAGGAATATGTACTATGACCAGGTGGGATGTATACCAGGAATGCAAGGCTGGTTCAGTATTAGGAAACCATCAACATAATTGACCATATCAATAACAAAACCAAAAGAAATCATATGATAATTTCAAAAAGCCCTTAACAAAGCACAACACCTATTTCTATTAAAAACACTAGAGAGTATAAGAATAAATGGAGCTTACCTTAAAATGATAAGTAATATGTATCTAAAACCATCAGTGAGCATTATCTGTAATGGGGATAAGCTAGAAGCCTTCCCAGTACAATCATGGGTTAAGCAAGGATGCCTATTATCCCTTCTGTTATTTAATATTGTACTAGAAATGTTAGCTATAGCAGTAAGAGAAGAAAAAGAAATTAAAGGAATTAAAATAGGTAATGAGGAAACAAAACTCACTCTTTGCAGATGGTATGATGTAATACTTAGAAAATCCTAGAGAATCGACTAAAAAACTACTTGAAATTATTAACAACTTTAGCAGAGTTGCAAGATACAAAACGAACCCACATAAATCATCAGCATTTCTATATATTACCAACAAAGTCCAGCAACAACAGATAGAAAGAGAAATTCCATTTAAAATAACTGTGGACAATATAAAATACTTGGGAGTCTACCTGTCAAGACAAACACAGGAACTATATGACCAGAACTATAAAACACTTTTCACACAGATAAAGTCAGATCTAAACAATTGGAAAAATATTAATTGCTCATGGGTAGGCCAAGCCAAAATAATAAAGATGATAATCCTACCTAACTTTATTTATTTAGTGCTATACCAAACTATCAAAAATATTTTGTAGATTAAGAGAGCATGGAATCATATATATGTCAGATTTATGGACAGAAGGAGAATTTATGACCACAGAAAATATAGCGAGCAATACAAAATGTAAAATAAATAATTTTGATTATATAAAATTAAAGAGTTTTTGCACAAACAAAACTAATGTAACCAAGATTATAAGGGAAGCAGAAAACCAGGAAAGAATTTTTGAAACAAGTATCTCTGATGAGGGCCTCATTTCTTAGATATATAGAGAACTGAATCAGATTTATAAAAATATGTCATTCCCCAGTTTGTAAATGGTCAAAGGATCTGAACAGACAAAGAAATCAAAGCTTTCTGAAGTCATGTGAAAAAATGCTCTAGATCACTATTGATCAGAGAAATACAAATGAAAACAACTCTGAGGTATCACTCCACATATATCAGAGTGACAAATATAACAAAAAAGGAAAATACTGGATGTTGGAGGGGATATGGGAAAACTGGGATGCCAGTCCACTGTTGTTGGAGTTGTGAATGCATCCAGCCATTCTGGAGATAAAGGACTATAAAACTGTGCGTACCCTTTGATCTAGCAGTACCACTGCTGGGTTTATATTCTAAAGATATTCCCCCCAAAAGAGAAAAATACTTATTTGTATAAAAATATTTATAGCAGCTCTTTTTATAGCAGCTAAGAATTAATTGGAAATCAAAGGAATGCCCATCAACTGAGAAATGGCTAAACAAGCTATGGTAAATGATTGTGATGGAATATTATTGTGTTATAAGAAATGACAGGGGCAGCCAAGTGGTGCAGTGGATAAAGCACCGACCCTGGATTCAGGAGGACCTGAGTTCAAATCAGACCCCAGACACTTGATACTTACTAGCTGTGTGACCCTGGGAAAGTCAATTCTCATTGTCCTGCAAAAAAAGAAAAAAAAGAAAGAGAAAAAAGAAATGATATGCAGGATGATTTCAGAAAGGCCTGGAAAGACTTGTATGAATTGATATATAGTGAAGTGAGCAGAACCTGGAGAATGTTGTGCACAGTGACAACAATATTGTTTCATGAATAACTGTGAATGACTTAACTATTCTCAGCAATATAATTATCCAAGGCAATCCCAGAGGAGTAATGATGAAG